>NC_083098.1:43647714-43850214 GCF_949774975.1 Lagenorhynchus albirostris | reverse complement strand
GTATGCAAATGAGGTATATAGGCTAATACCTCTGAACTTATATAAACCTGTGTAGGGAATATTTTAAAGGAAAGGGAATATATACCATGAGGAAGTCAGTATCTAGCCTCATTAGCTAAATTATGACCAGAAACAATGATGAATGCAAATATCCATTCTTAAATATAAATATTCTATTTTTTGCTGTTCTATTTCTAAGTTAGAAATCAGTATATTTCCATATATGGTGATTGTAATATATTATAAAGACAGCATCGCAGTCATATTTGAACAGGTTGACTCCTCCTTTCCCCCCCAAAAAAGCCCCTAAAGAAATCGCCAAAAATCTCAGAAGTATGACAAAGATAGTGTTTACTAAAAACTAAAAGATTGAACTCTTAGTATTAGTTAATCATAAAATTATTTAATTATAGAATTCTCCATCTGTGATTAGTAAGAAAGGACATCAGTAGCCACAAAATCTACTGAAATAAAATGATCATCTGGGTAAGTTAAAGAACTCACTTCTTTCTAGTGAGTTCTCACTAATAACTAGTGAGTTATTAATAGGTAATAAAATCTGTAGAAAACAAACAAGTCATTCAAACCACATTTCTACTTATTGGTGCCCCAGCTCCCAAATAAATGTGCAAGTTCCATGGGAAAGGATTTTGTTAATTAGGCTGCTTTGTGTTTTCTGCCTCGTATGAAGTCTTTGACTTATGCCAGTTCTCAGGCAGATGCCGTGAGGGAGGCGCTCATTTTGTCAGCGATCACCACAGATCCATGACATACCTTCTTGTTTTACAGGCTTGGACATTTCACGCAGGCAGTGGCCACCTGTGCTGAGACTCAGGGCAGTTTTATGACCTCAATACAGAGAAAGTAACACAATTTTTAAAACCTTAGTTGTTCTCTGACCTGATGGAAATGAATTCAGGGCGCTGGGCTGATACTCTCTTATAGTAGCTAGTAACGTAACTGTAATATATTCTGGAATGCAAATGAACATTTACCCCATAGCTTGAGATAATTGACAATACGTGAGTACTCTTGAAATCTTAAAACTTAAATTAAAAAAATTATTTGAATAGTCAATAATTTTTCTTATTTATCTAGAAACCATTATATTATGAAATCTTTACTCCTATGCTTTCTATTTTGAATGATATTGCTTTTTCTTCATACTTCCCCATGTCAAATCAAACACCCCTATGAAGCCCAGATTATAACCATTCTCTATCATGAAGCATTTCCTAACTCCCTTCATTCCAGGTTGTCTTCCTCCTTTGAACTCCTAAAGTGATATTTCTCAAAGTGTTGTCCATAGATGGTCTGCATCAGAATCACCAATATTAAAGTTAAAATTAATTTAAATTAACTAATTAAAAATTTAAAAACCCAGACCACCCCCCAGAACTACTGAGTCAAAATTCAATAACATTGCACTTTATTAACTTGGCCTAAGCTTTAATTTTATATTCCCTGGAGAATTTTCTTACATTGTTGTTATTTCTTACATTGTTTTTATGTAGCTGCTCTCTATTCCTGGGATTTATTTTTTGTGTTATTTCTTCTACTAGGTTATTATTTATTTGTGTTATTATTTATCTACTTATATATACAAGTATATATATTATTCGTCTTATTTCTTCTACTAGTGAAGGTCTCTCTGAGGTAGTGATTGGTTGAGTTGGGTTTGCTCAAGCAACTAAAGGAAGGCCACTAATTCTGGGATGCAGTAAAAAGAGGTCAAACAACACAGGACTTTTTAAACCCAGGTAAGAAATCTGAATTTTATTCCTAGCATATGGGAAGCCATTGGCAAAGAAGTGGTTTGATTTAATTTATAATTTCAATTGATCAGTACAGTGCTATGCAGTACAGACTGGGGTGGAACAAGAATGGGGCAGGGTGGTGGCACGGTGGTTAAGAATCCACCTGCCAGTGCAGGGGACACGGGTTCGAGCCCTGGTCCGGGAAGATCCCACATGCTGCAGAGAAACTAAGCCCGTGTGCCACAACTACTGAGCCTGCGCTCTAGAGCCCACGTGCCACAACTACTGAAGCCCACACACCTAGAGCCCGTGCTCCACAACAAGAGAAGCCACCACAATGGGAAGCCCGCACACCGCAACGAAGAGTAGCCCCTGCTCGCCGCAACAAGAGAAAGCCCGTGCGCAGCAATGAAGACCCAACGCAGCCAAAAATAAAATAAATAAATTAAAACAACAACAAAAAAAGAATGGGGCAGAGACAACAGGAGACCATACCAGCCCAGGTGAGCAGTAATAGTGGCTTAGACTAAAGAAGTAAAGGTGAGGATGAAATCAAATGGATTCAAAGTGTGCTTCATAGATAAAGTGACAAATTGACAGGAATTTTCAACTGAGAGATTTGTTGTGGATTGGAAAAAATGGAAAAGAATAGCAGATAGGATTTTGGCCACTAAACATGTAAACACACTATTTCGATGCAGTGTTATAAATGCTGCAAAGCTGTTGTGCACATAGTTTAATGAACATATAGGGAAAGATGTGTCTAAGATTTCCTGAAAGAATCAAAGAATGTTATACAAGGGGCTTGAAGGATGAACATACTTGCACATTGAGTAGAGATGAAGAGTTCAGTTTTGGACTTGTATGTTACCATTCGCTAGTTGAACTTCTGCCCTCTACTCCTACTCACATTTGCTCATTTCCCTATATTTCTGATGTTAATAAATAATATCACCACAATTTAATCTCCAAAGTTATGCCCTATATTCCATTGTCTACATACAATATAAATCTAAAGTAAATGTTATTCAATATTGAGAAAGTATTAGAAGCACTACCTTCAGAATAAGGAAATGATAAGAATGACCACTGTCACCAGTTGTATTCAATATCTCTTGAGGTTTTATTTAATACAGTAAGACAAAGAATACATTTAAGATATAAGGATTAGATAGAAAGACATTTATGTTTTATTCTCAGATGATATTGTTATGTAGAAAAATCCAAAGAATCTAAACACAAATTTTTAGACAAATTTTTAGAAATAAGAGGAGTTATTAATGTGACTGGCATATACACCAGCAACAAACAGAAAATGTAGAGAGAAAGAAAGCATTTACAATAGAATAAAATGTTTAAGGTGCTTGGAGGAGAAAATCTAACAAAAATGCATGAGACCTGTATGCAGAAAATTATAAAACTTTTCTGGATGATATTAAAAGATACAAAAAAATAAGTGAGTAGATACCCCAAATTTCATATTAGGAAAACTTCAGATCACAAAGATGTCAATTTTCCCCAAATTAATGTACAGATTCAATGTAATTACAGTGAAGCTCTCAAAGAGTTTTTCATGAAATTTGACAAGCTAAAGCAACGACTGGGCAAGAAGAGCCATAATATTTCTGAAAAGGAAAATCACGGTGAGAGATTACCCTACAAGATGTCAAGATTTAGATAAAGATCTAGAAATTAAGACCGTTTGACCAATGGAAATAAGACAAAATAACCAATGAAAAAAAATGGAAAGGCTGCAAGGAAGCCATAAAGACATAGACCTGTGATTGATAAGGATTAGAAGAAGCATTGCAGATCAGCGTAGCTAGCAGGGACTATTGAATAACTGGTGCTGGAGCAATCAATAACCATATGAAAAAAATCTGATTGAATGCCTACCTCATACTGTACATAATAATTAGTTACAGATAAACACTTAAGTGTGAAAAGTAAAACTTTAAAACTTTAGAAGACAATGTTGAAGCATATATTTGGATTAGAGAGGAATTTCTTAAATTAAAAAAGTACTAACCATAATAAAAAAGATTGCTAAATTGATTACAGGCATACCTCAGAGATAGTGTGGGCTCAGTTTCAGACAACCTCAATAAAATGAATATTGCAATAAAGCAAGTCACACAGATTTTTTGGTTTTCCAGTGCACATAAATGTAGCATGTTTACACTATACTATAGTCTGTTAAATGTGCAATAGCATTATATCTAAAAAAAGCAAAGTACATACCTTAAATAAAAATACTTTACCGCTGAAAACTGCTAACTATCTTCTGAGCCTTCAGTGAGTCATAATGTCTTTGCTGGTGGATGCTTTTGACTCTGTGTTGATGGCTGCTGACTTCAGGGTTGCTGAAGGTTGGGATGGCTGTGGCAGTTTCTTAAAATAAGACAACAGTGAAGTTTGCATTCCAGCAGTGTTTATTCAGCTCTTACTCTCAGGAGTTACTATGACAAGTGATGAGGACACAATATTTGCTAAGAGTCAGTGCCTCCCAACAAGGTGCTGATGATCTGGTGCATTTGGGGACAAAGTGTAAAGTGCAGATGTTTCAGGCTTAGTCCAACTCAGTCATGAAATGGCTAATAGAAAAAATAATTGTTCCAGGGGGTTAGTTATAGTTTAAATGTTTACCTCCCTGAGGTTTAATAAAGAAGGGACCTTTGTGAGACTTGACCACACATGAATGAAGCTAGAGATAGCACCTGTACTATTGCTTGCTGCATAATGACGAAAGGAAGAAGCAGGAGCCCCACTACAGTTGAACTTTCGATAGTGTCATTGGCGCTCACATGGTGGCACACGGCTCCACAGCAGTTCTTAGATCTAAGACAGGAGGAAGTGGCCACACACTCCCAGACAACTTGGCTCTGCAATGTAAAGCTTCTGAGCAAATCCTCAGAGGGCTTAAAAGTTTCCAATTATGAATACTCACAACTGTAGTAGGAAAGACCTTCTTTATCAGTGCTTCTCATACCTACAACAAATTACTTTGGAATTGTGTCTCAACTAAAAACAACTAGATCATTAAATGCTACTCAGTAAGGCCTGAAGACTCCAAATTACTTGCATTGAATCTTTTGCACAGAGATTTGAGAGTAATTAATTATTTCTGATTTAAACTGTCTGATACTTATTCCAATGACTATTTTCTACTTTCTGAGGAAAAATCAGTTGATTAGAAGATCAGGGGGAAAAGTACTTTGTGTCTTGAACCATACACAATTAATGAACTATGGCTAATTATGGGCACAGCTAGGGTTTATGATATTGGTCTGTTCTGACTGCTCTGTTACCAGCTGACTATGCGTACTATGCACTGTAATTAGAAAATCATACACTTTAGAAAGAATACACGGTTTTGTTTGTTTGCTTACTCTGCTTGTTTTCCAAATTTGTATTTTATAATTAAGGGTTGTAAGAAATAATCGTTTTCCCCAATGGTAACATCTTGCAACACTAGAGTACAATGTCATAACCAGGATACTGACACTGATATGCTAAGATACAGAATATTTCAATCACCAAAAGGATACCTCATTTTGCCCTTTTATGGCCACAACCTCTTCCCAATTTGCTTTCTCTGTAATCCCTGGCAACCACTAATCTCTTACCCATCTCTATGCTTGTATCATTTCAAGAATATTATATAAATGGAATCAAACAGCATGTAACCTTTTAGGACTGGCATTTTTTACTCAGCACAATTCTCTGGAGATTTATCCAGATTGTTGCATGTATCAATAATTTATTTCTTTTTATTGCTAAATAGTATTCCAGGGCATGGATGTACCACAGTTTGTTTAACCATTCACCCATTGAATAACATCTGAGTTATTTCCACAATTTGTCCATTACAAATAAAGATGCTACAAACATTTGTGCACAGGTTTTTGTGTAAACATAAGTCTTCATTTAGCTGAGGTAAATGCCCAGGAATACAACTGCTGTATCATATGATATTTGCTTGTATACTTATTTCAGATAAAAAATCTCCTGTAATTCTAATCTTTTTTACCATAATGGTAAGGTGACGTTTCTCTCTCACTGCCTTCAAGATTTTTTCTGTCTCTTTATTTCAGAATTTTAATTATGATGTTTTTAGGTGTGTATTTCTTTGAGTTTATCCTGTTTGAGTTTCACTCAGCCTTTTCAATCTGTAGACTTACATGTCTTGGCAATTTGAGAAGTCTTCAGTCATTACTTCTTCATATACTTTTCCCACCCTGCTCTCTTTTTCCTTTCCTTCCAGGACTCTGATGACGTGCATGTTAGATCCTTTGTTATAGTCCCACAAGGCCCTGAGGTTCTGTTCATTTTTTTCCAGTTTATATTCTTTCTGTTGTTCACATTGAGTAACTTCTATTGTTCTGTCTTCCAGCAGTTCCTGGGTATAATTTGAAAGTAAAACCACAAGATTTCCTGTCAAAGTGGACAAGGATGCTAGAGAAAGGCAGGAGTTGAGGGCAGTGCCAACAGTTTTTATCTGAACAACTGGAAGGATGGAAATGGGGAAGATGGCAAATGGAGTAGGGCAAGAGTGTGTGTGTGTGTAAATAGTGGTTGGGAGATTGGGTGGTAGTTAAAGCCATGAGGCTGGATGAAGTCGTGAAGACAAGTGGATCAAAGACATTTTAACAGGAAGAGGTTTAGGGAGATCATAAGGAACTTATTAAAGAAACCTGAGAAAGAATGACCAGTGAAGTAACAGGAAGGCGGGGAAAGTTTGAGGTCTTGGGAACTCACGAGAAGAAAAACGTTTCAAGGATAAAGATGTAATTCTGTGTCAAATCTTGCCAAAAGGCCAGAAAAGATGCAGACTGAGAACTGAACATTAGATTTAGCAACACAAAGGTGTGGTAATGTTGACTAGAGGAGTTTCAATGATGTGGTGGGGCAAGAGCTTGGTTGGAGTAGGATTTGAAGAGAATAAGAAACGATGAAAAATCTGAAAGTGAAATCAAGAAAACACTCCCATTTACCATTGCAACAAAAAGAATAAAATATCTAGGAATAAACCTACCTAAGGAGACAAAAGACCTGTATGCAGAAAATTATAAGACACTGATGAAAGAAATTAAAGATGATACAAATAGATGGAGAGATATACCATGTTTGTGGATTGGAATAATCAACATTGTGAAAATGACTCTACTACCCAAAGCAATCTATAGATTCAATGCAATCCCTTTCAAACTACCACTGGCATTTTTCACAGAACTAGAACAAAAAATTTCACAATTTGTATGGAAACACAAAAGACCCCGAATAGCCAAACCAATCTTGAGAAGGAAAAACGGAGCTGGAGGAATCAGGCTCCCTGACTTCAGACTATACTACAAAGCTACAGTAATCAAGACAGTATGGTACTGGCACAAAAACAGAAAGATAGATCAATGGAACAGGATAGAAAGCCCAGAGATAAACCCACGCACATATGGTCACCTTATCTTTGATAAAGGAGGCAGGAATGTACAGTGGAGAAAGGACAGCCTCTTCAATAAGTGGTGCTGAGAAAACTGGACAGCTACATGTAAAAGTATGAGATTAGATCACTCCCTAACACCATAGAGAAAAATAAGCTCAAAATGGATTAAAGACCTAAATGTAAGGCCAGACACTATCAAACTCTTAGAGGAAAACATAGGCAGAACACTCTATGACGTAAATCACAGCAAGATCCTTTCTGACCCACCTCCTAGTGAAATGGAAATAAAAACAAATATAAACAAATGGGACCTAATGAAACTTAAAAGCTTTGGCACAGCAAAGGAAACCATGAACAAGACCAAAAGACAACCCTCAGAATGGGAGAAAATATTTGCAAATGAAGCAACTGACAAAGGATTAATCTCCAAAATTTACAAGCAGCTCATGCAGCTCAATAACAAAAACACAAACAACCCAATCAAAAAATGGGCAGAAGACCTAAATAGACATTTCTCCAAAGAAGATATACAGACTGCCAACAAACACATGAAAGAATGCTCAACATCACTAATCATTAGAGAAATGCAAATCAAAACTACAATGAGATATCATCTCACACCAGTCAGAATGGCCAGCATCAAAAAATCTAGAAACAATAAATGCTGGAGAGGGTGTGGAGAAAAGGGAACACTCTTGCACTGCTGGTGGGAATGTGAATTGGTTCAGCCACTATGGAGAACAGTATGGAGGTTCCTTAAAAAACTACAAATAGAAGTACCATATGACCCAGCAATCCCACTACTGGGCATATACCCTGAGAAAACCAAAATTCAAGAAGAGTCATGTACCAAAATGTTCATTGCAGCTCTATTTACAATAGCCCAGAGATGGAAACAACCTAAGTGCCCATCATCGGATGAATGGATAAAGAAGATGTGGCACATATATACAATGGAATATTACTCAGCCATAAAAAGAAACAAAATTGTGCTACTTGTAATGAGGTGGATAGACCTAGAGAGTGTCATACAGCATGAAGTAAGTCAGAAAGAAAAAGACAAATACCGTATGCTAACACATATATATGGAATTTAAGAAAAAAAATGTCATGCAGAACCTAGGGGTAAGACAGGAATAAAGACACAGACCTACTGGAGAACGGACTTGAGGATATGGGGAAGGGGAAGGGTGAGCCGTGACAGGGCGAGAGAGAGGCGTGGACATATATATACACTAACAAACGTAAGGTAGATAGCTAGTGGGAAGCAGCCGCATGGCACAGGGATATCGGCTCAGTGCTTTGTGACCACCTGGAAGGGTGGGATAGGGAGGGTGGGAGGGAGGGAGACGCAAGAGGGAAGAGATATGGGAACATATGTATATGTATAACTGATTCACTTTGTTATAAAGCAGAAACTAACACACCATTGTAAAGCAATTATACCCCAATAAATATGTTAAAAAAAAAAGAATAAGAAAAGTATTCTAGAATACAAGTATGGGCAACTTTTACTCTTAGTGTGATCTCTTCACCAGCCACATTATGTGGCAGAAATTATGATAATCTAATAAAATCTGATCCCCAAAGCTGTAAGGAAATGAAAATTTCTAAAATATCTCTACATCTATAATTTTGTCTCTTTTCTAATTCATAGCTTTTTCTTCTGTTTTTCTTTCACTTTTCCCCTTGAGGTAACTCTATCATAATCTTTTTCAAAGAAATGTGTTTTGAATTTATTTTTTCCTTCTATTTCTTGATTTTCAATTTAAATTTTCTATTTAAATTTCAACTTTTATCTTTAATAAGTCCATCTTTCTAGTTTCTTGGTATGTGTTTTACAGTTCTATTTCTAATGTCTTCTAATATCTTCAGTTTTTTCTCTTTTGGCCATTCATCTTTAATAACAAAGGTATAAATATTCCTATAACTTTTCCATTACCATATGTTCTAATATTAATATTTTCTTTAATCTGGATTTAAATTTTCTTTTTACTTGCTCTTTAAGTATACTTCTTAATTTCTATGTAGGTAAAGCTTTTTTTCACTTTATTTTTAAATTTTATTATCAGAGTAACCTCTGTAATTTCTACTTTTTAAAATATGTTGATATTTTCTTTGTAGATAACAACATGATTCATACAAATATCAACAGTGACCATTTTCTCCTTCATGTTATCTACTGGATTTTCAGTTTAAGACTTTTTTTAAGCTTCAGGAAACTTGGTGTGTGTGTCGGGGGGGCACTCAAATCTCCTGACTTGTTTTTTATTTTATTTTTAAAACTTATGTATTTCTCTGTGTCCCCAAGCTGTTCTGTTTCACTGGACCTGCCACTGATTATTCGGACTTTTCCTCTCTCTGACTTTGTTATTTTTTTTTCTTGGATTAATGGGATTTATTTCTATTTTCTGAAGTGTCCTAAATGCATGAATATCAGAGAAAATCTCTTCCTCCAGGAACCAGCATTGTAGAATCTTGTAGGTTGTCAGCCCCTGCTGAGGCCCCTGAAAGGGACCCATGGATGGGGCACAGCAGGAAAGATGGGGAAGCTCATTGTCAGCTCTTCTATTCTTTCTGAAAGGACTTCAACAGAGCCTTAGACTCATTCCCAGCTGTCCCTCAGTCCCAGGACCAAAGACAAAAGAGCTGGAAGTCAGAAATAGAGGGAAAGGGAGTTTCATTCAGGTTACCTTTTCCAACAATCATCTGCCCATAGGTGTTGTCTCAGCTTATGCTGTTTTCCAGATTCTACTTCAATACTGAAATACACAAATAACTATTGTTATATGAGTCACTTAAGAAAAGCTATATCAGAGGAGATATATTTTAACAGTAATGACTTTTTAAATAAAAATAATATATTCCTAAGCACAATATTTGATATAAGTCCAACTTTGGAAGTCCAAACTCTGAGCTGTTGCTCCAAATGGAATTTAAAAAGGAATACTGGGATTACATTAATCGGTAGCAATGTTTATGAATTTTATTCATTATATCATTTTTAGAAAACTATTGTAGAAAAGAAGTTGAAATAAGAAATAGAAAAACACTAGAGTATTTCATAATATAGTTAGTGTATAAGGATAAGATATTTCGAATATAATAGAATACACATATCATCTTGTAATAAAACAGGGAGAAATCATGAAACTTTTTAGCTCACAGAGATTCACTGATTATATTGTGGTTAAAGTATGAACAGTTGTTTGAATTAAAATATGAGTTAGTCTTTTTTTAATTAAAAGTAAAGTATTGCAAATTTACTGAGCTTTTCCACGATGACAAGTGGCTGACAGGAGTATGCTACCAAATAGATAATTGGGGGAAAATATTAACATGTTCCTTCAAGGTAAAGGTAACATTTTAATAATAAGTAAGAAAGTAACTTGGCTATGGAGAGGGCATCTTGAAAACTAATATTTGGGAATGTTCCCATTATTAATGGGAATTAATATTTTTAGCCCCAAATAAATAAATCTATATAAGATTTTCAAATCTGTGCATGCTGAATACTCAAAAATAAAATTTTCAGTGGATTGAAGCAATTTGCTAAAATTAGTATAACAACCACTTATTAGTTTGCAAAGAAACCTGATTGACATCAGGGAAGATGGAAATGTATGAGTCAAATTTTAAGAAAAATGTTTTTTCTTAATTGGGGGATTGGGATTTTTTTAAATGAGTATCATGATTTATTAATGACAGCCAAAAATGTCCCATTTGGCTCATTACATTTGCACAAAGTATCTTTTCACTATGGCAGTTATTATAACCATGTATCAAAGTAAACTGCACTTAGAACCAGATCCTTAAATTGCTGTATTGTGAGGGTTAAGCTAGATTTGTAAAACATAGTCACATTGATTACATGGTTCTGGGTTCTATGATCTAAAATAAAATTACAATATTAGAGGGTTTTTTAACTAATAATAAGAAATAAAATTAAAATTGCCTTTAAAATTTTATCCTTGCCACTTCTGTTTTTGATTTTTATTTTTGAGTATGCTTTACAGTGTATATAATATATTATTCTTATAAGTCATTAAAACAATAAATAAATATATATATGGCATCTGTATTCAAAATATTGATAAGGTACATGGTTAGAAAAGTGTAAAGGACATTGCAATAAGGAGAGCAGAAGAGAACAGAAATACTTGCAGCATGAAAGGCAAATGGAACACAGTCTGAAATTTTCTGCCTGTCACACCTAAGGCATGATACTTAAAATATAAGATAATGGAAGATGATGGGCAAGACTCCTGGTCTTCACAAGAGGTTACTTGTTTCCTAAAATGCTTTTTATATATTTTCCTACTAACTAGAATATGACTAGTAGGGTTGATTTCCCATTATAACCAAGACAACATTGCTGGCAGAACAGAGGGAGATTTTATTGGCCATCTAACACTCCCCTCCTCCATGAGATTCATGTCTATTTCAGATTAAAACTATTTCAAGATTGAGGTGTTCACAAAAATTGTATAGTTCCAAAATCTCAATAACCCCAAATCTTATCCTTCTCTTTCCAGTCATACCCTATCCTTTCCTCCTCAATTGCATGAAAATATGGGGAAAGAGGGAAAACTCTGTGTTGAGCAGGTATTTTAAATAGGCCATAACTGAATGTCAATGCAATTGTAGACCACATATCAGAAATCCCAAACATGCGTTCTTCATCTTTTACATCTATTTTTGTTCCTGGGGGAAATACATTTGAGTCCCAGAAATGTTTATTTAGCAGAGATATTTTATTGCAATTAGCTGAGAATGAAAGGAACAAAGGAAGTCAATTATAGCTGTCTGGTCATTTGGAACCACCCAGCATTAACTGTCAGTTAATGGAAGAGGCTAGAAACTTTTCCTTCCTCAGACCTTCTTAAAATTAATATGGTTATTAATATTATACCTTACAGACAGAAATCAATAAATCACTGACCAGAAAGGCACTGCTTAAGATGCATGTGAAATTTAGTTCTCCTTTAGCTCCAAAACAGCCAAACCTACAACCTCAGACAGTGTGCTTATACTTCCGCATTCATGCAGAGAGAACTAGTTCAGTGTCTTAACAGCTATTGTCGAGAAAGACATTTTTTTTTTAAATGGAAGAATCAGTCCTCTAAAACAGCATTTGCAGCCTCCACAGAAGATTGCTGTAGGGTGTGTAAGAAGGCATTATCTTTTACAGAGCTATGCATCCCCTTATGTACCATCTCCTCTTAGCCAGTTGCCTGAGTATGGAACATCTGTGTTTATTCTGCATGACAAAGTTGTTCCTTGGCTTTGCCAAAATGAGTTTTGATGTGGGACTCTGGGTTTGTGGATTTTCCGTAGGGTAGTGATAAAGCTCAAGTGGCAGGACATTGTTTTTGTATATAATGCATATTACATGAAGTCATCCATATTTAATGACAAATGTGCTATATTTTTAATCTTTATAGCTTTAATATGTGTAAGAGGTTTTAATAATTGGTCCTGGAATGATGGTAACTTCCCAGAAATGCTCAGCACAACTGCTGTGGTTCTCAGCCCACAGTTTGCACAGGTTGTAAATTATAAAACTTGACTAGCAATAGACTTGGCAATATCTCTTGTCTTTTGAAGATGCCAATCTGTAACATCATGGGTACAAAATATTTCCATTCACACTTTTAATATTCACCTAAATAGCCTATATGAAAAACCTCAGAAGAAAAATGATGAGATATTCGGGGAAATGAAATTGTTCTCCTAAAGAATTTCTTAAATTTCTGATCTTATTGGCAGAGATATTTAGAATTCTACATGCAAAAACTAAGCGGGTTCACTTCAGTGATTATCCATTTAAGATTCTAATATTTCTGCTTATGTCAGCAGAGTTTTAAATATTATAGATATAAATTCTATATTGTTTCTTTAAAAAATGACTTTGGAGACTTCCCTCGTGGTGCAGTGTTTAAGAATCCTCCCGCCAATGCAGGGGAAATGGGTTCAAGCCCTGGTCTGGGAAGATCCCACATGCCATGGAGCAACTAAGCCCATGCACCACAACTACTGAGCCTGCGCTCTAGAGCCTGCAAGCCACAACTACTGAGCCTGTGCATCATGGCTACCAAAGCCCGCACACCCTAGAGCCTGTGCTCTGCAACAAGAGAAGCCACTGCAATGAGAAGCTCGCACACTGCAACAAAGAGTAGCCCCTGCTCACCACAACTAGAGAAAGCCCGCAAGCAGCAACAAAAAAAACTCAACACAGCCAAAAAAACAAACAAACAAACAAAAAAATGACTTTGTGAGGAAATCATATATTCACAATCACTAATGGGTTACCATTAGAATTTCAGGAATCTAACAATTTTAATAACTTTTATTTTCAACAGTATCAATATTTTTCTTTCTTGAACTTGTACTTCTTTTGACTAAATTATCTGCTCCTCAGGCCAGCAATCAGTCCACTAATGCTGAAAGACAAGATCAACCAACCAGTGAGCATTTACTCAGTCTTTATTTCAAGGCAATAAAGAATATTACTGGAGACTCCAGACCCTGTCCATCCACCAACAGCAAAGTAACTATCACCCATTCCCATTCTTATATCCATTATAAATATTTTATCTTATATCCAGAATTTACTCTCTACTGAACCAAAAGGACCCTGGTCATAATATCACCCAGCTAAGCTGAGGGTAGAAAGGCTATAATGAAAACATAGTTATGTGAAAGTCTACGTATGAAAAGTGAGACCCCCCCCACTCCTATAGCCCAATGTCTCAATTGATGTTGAGTTGTTCAATTGATGTAAAGTGTCAGCACAGCAAGATGAATAGCTTCTAGAGATCTCTTACACAACAATATGCCTATAGCTAACAATACTGTACTATACAGTTAAAAATGGTTAAGATGATAAATTTTTTGTTGTGTTTTTTACTACAGTAAAAAAATTCAAGAAAAAAAAGAATATGAAAATAAATCTGAACAAACATCCAGAAATTAAAATAAAAGTACCAAGATATAAAATATAGCAAAGTAAAGATGAGAAAAATTTGAAAACCTGGCCAAGCAATCCAATACCTGAATAACAGGTTTTCCAAAAGAAAAAAAAAAAGAGAAAATGAAACCAGGTAATTGTAGTTTAAATTCCACAAAATATGCCCAAACTGAAGAGCATGAGTGTCTAAACTGAAAGTGCCAAAAGTACCTAGTGCAATAAACAAAATAGACCAGCAGTAAGGTATATTAGCATGCAATTTCGGATAAATGAGGATGAAAAGAATTTAAAAGCATCCAAACATACACTCACACTCATAAAAGGATCTAGACTCAAAACTATAACAGAAGACCTCTCCGCAGAAACATAGCAAACTAAAAAAAAAAAAGAAGTAATACCAAAAAAATTCTAAGGGAAAAAATGAATTCTAACCTACAATTTTACATCCACTCACAATGTCAGTTGGGGAAAAACAAAGACTATTCAAACACAATTTCTCAAAAAATTTAGCTGCTGTCCACCATTTCTTGCTTAGCCACTGGAGGATGTGTTCCATACTAAGTAAAAGAAGATATAGGATGCAGGAAACTGAAATTCCTAATATAACACAGGAGATAAATGAAAAGTATTTCCAGAGTAATGGAGATAAATTCTGGGATGAGAACTTTATATCAGGTTTAGAGAGAAAATATTATTACTAGAACAGGAAGATGATGGAGTACTAATAATATATTTGAACATTTTGCAGAGATTTGAATTCCTAATGTAGAGTTAGGGGAGAATTAAAGATAGCTATATCTAAGGTTAAACAAATGGAAATGTAAGGCAAGGCAAAGGGAAACAAAAATTATACAAGAAACTTTTCTTTACAAGAAGGAGAATGTAAATTGTTATACATCATATGAATCATCTATATCAGCTAAACAATAAATTGAATATTGATTTAACCAAAATTTTTTATTAAATTACGTTGGGGAAAGGAGGATAATTAAACTCCCTTCTTGAGAATTAAGTAATCAATACATAATGTATAAAATTGAAATATAAAATTATAGTGGAATAAGAAAGCTAGAATAGCTAAAATAACTTTTCAAAAGATTTTTAAAGAAGACTGGAGAGCCTATGCTACTTGATTTTAAGACATACTATAAAGTTATAATTATGAGAATGTGCGATAGACTAAAAATTGTAAAGTTGATTAATGGATCAAAAAAGAGACTCCAGAAAGAGACCCACACAGTACAGTCGATTTATTTTAAACAAAAGTGCTAAAATAATTTAATGGAAAGGATAACTTTTTAAACAAATGACACTAGATCAAAATATAATCCTTGGCCCTATCTCATACTCTACACAAAAATTAATTTGAAATTAGTCACAGTCCTAAATGAGAACTCTAAAACCATAAAAATTCTAAAAGAAAGCAGAGTAGAGAATCTTTGTGACATTAGGGTAGGTAAAGATTTCTTAGACAGAAAACAAAAAGTACTTATAATATAACAAATTTATAAATTAGAAATTTTTGAATTTCATTTAAATTAATAATGTTTGCTCTTCAAAAGACATAAACAAGAAAATAATGAGGCAAACCACACTTCGGGAGAAAATATTTGTAATAAACATATCTGAAAAAATACATATAAACTATATTTTATATATATCACTATATATATATGACTCTTACAACTCAAAAATAAGAATAAAAAACAGTAAAATATGGGCAAAAGACTTCAACAGATATTTCACAAAGAAAATATATGAAAGACCAATAAACACATGAATAGATGCTCAAAATCATTATTCTTCTGGAAAATGTAAATTAAAATCTACAAATCCAAGAGAATGGCTAAAATTAAAAATATTGACAAAAGTAGCCAACTTAAAAATATCATGGTAAATAGAATGCACAAACAATCTTCCACTGTATTCTCATGACAGTTTTGAGTGACTTAATCATCAAATCACACGCTAAGGTTATTGAGATAAGACAACAAATTGGTTTTGGTTACACCTCATACTCACTGAGTGTGTTCATAAAGCAGGAAAATTGAGAGAACAAAAGTGAATTAAGGGGACAGAATTATTCAGATTAAATTCTTAGTTGCTACATATCCAATACACGTTGCATGAGAAGATAGAAATATAGTTCACAGAAAAATTAAAAATATTTAAGCACAAATAATTTCTAACAAAGAAATGAGATTATTTTACATAAAACTGGCAAAGATAAAAAATATTATAATAATGCTGGCAAGACTACAATGAGATACATCTACCACACAATACCATTGAATAACAATTGGTACATTCTTTTTAGAAAATCACTTTATAAATGTGCATTTAGGAGTGACTTTATGTAACACAGCTAGAGTAGGTAGTAGACCAAATTTTCAAGTCAGGAAAATTTATCTTTGTAGTAGTCTCTCTACCTCTATGTTGAGGAAATTTCCTTTCAAGTGCCAACAAAGTTGTCCATTTCCCTCATGATCTCACTAATTCTGTGTTCCATTCTAGCTCTGAATTTAAGGAATCATTTTGAACTTAAGGTATTTCTTAATAATGCTTCAGAGTGAACATACATCCAATAATATTAGCTTAAATACGATTTCATTTTTATGCATTAAAATGATATAGAAAAGTGTCAGCATTTGGGAATGATAAGAGTTAGGTTAGTATTTGGGGAACAAAGAGCCACATATTCATCCTATTTCTAGAATTGAGCCTAAGTATAGAGACAGAATTTTTCAACGTAGCATTCTTTCTATGCAGACGTAAGTATACTTGCGTGTTCCAGTTAGTCAAGAGTCAAGTGCAAAATAAAATGAGTCTCTGTCATCCTTAAGTTAATGTAAATCATTAACTTAAATCTCAAAGCCATAGGCTTTGTGAGAAGCATGTCCATAAGGCAAGGTTCCCCAAACTATGTTTCCTAGGACAACAGCAACAAACTGGTATTCAATGTTTCATGGAGGAATGAACTGAATTAAATTGGGAAAAAGATGAGCTGATCAATAAATAAATAAATAAATTAATTAATTAAATATGTTTGTTATATTTCACAAGACATAATAGAACATTTTATGTACTAATACACATTGTGAAGCTTTCAGAAATATAAAATGGAGTTTTTATGAAAAAAGTTGTATTATGGATTTTTTTTTAAGAAAAATGTATTCTGTTGAAAGGCAGTTTAGGTGACACTTCTTTCCAAATCTCTTTGCAAGTGGGCTTACCCAGGCCATGCTACCCTCTTAAGTTTTCAAGACAATGATTTAAGCGCAACTGCTTTCCTTCTCCTCCCTTCATTTCACAAAGGGATAAATTAGTAAAATAATTTCATAGACCACCACTGACAGCTAAAGGACTTCTGATGTGGAATTAAAACAAAGTTTCCTACCTTTTAGAATTTCCTTCCATTTGACAATTTAGATGCTCTGTTTTTGTGTGTGTGTGTGTGATTCTTTAAGTCTGTCAGGGATTCCCTTCTCACAAGAAACTTGGTAAGGAAGTGGTAATGATTTGTGAATGAAAAGAGATTTGTAAGGAAATGAGTTAAGACAATGCTTTAAAAATTCATTCCCAGGATACTTTTTAAGACACAGAAATTTCCTGATAACCATCTGAGATTTAACATAGTGGCTTCTGACAAGTGGTAGAACAGTTGAAGCTTTTAAACTTTGAGTACTTTACATTGTCAAATTATTTCCACCACCACCACCACCACCCCACCCCCCACCCCGCCCTGGCAATTCAAACTCACACACCATTGAACAAGCACAAATCCAAATGTTCAAAACAAATATGTGAGAGTGAATGAAGCAGACGAGACAGGGAAAATTCCTTACTCAGAGGTAAACTGAAGAGCTGCTTGTGAAGCTATGAGAATTAAACAGAATAGAAATTTAAAATGTCAAGTATGCATGCCTAGAAACACAAATGAAATGATGAGACAGGAGTGTCCATAGAGGTTCCTACTATCAAGTGAGATCTCAAGGAAAAGTAAAAGAATGAAATGAAAGGTTTTTTTTAATGAACATTATTAAAAGTATAAGAAAAGTGAAGCAATTTTCCTTTCCTCATTTGAAAGTTCTGTTTACTACACTGGAAGCTACTGTCAAGTAGGATAGTTTTAGAGGCTGCCTTCACCACTGTTGAATCACTAGTTCTGATGTGATGCACAGAATAAACTATGTTCTCAATTTACCTTGGGGGTATAAATTAACCAACCATGAGGTGTGGTATGAAAGGAGTGGAAGGAATCATTGAATCTCTTTAAACAGGGACCTAAGGCTGTCATTGAGGCACTCATGTCCATGTAACAAATAATAATAACATGTCTCCTAAAATAGATTGGAGGAAAAAAATCAGAGCAAATTAACAAAACTTGAGAAACAGAAGAAAGAGGGAAGGGATAAAAGTGTCTGTAAGAGTGTTAATTTATTCCTATTTCACAGTGGGTATTCACTAGATATTACCTCATTTCTGAGGATGATAGATTAAGAAATATGTTTTAACATTATTATTTGTTATAAAAGGTGCCACTACTAGAATTAAAAACAGAATTATACCTTTTCCCAATTACTCAAAACAACTAAGCATATATAATAAATTAGAGAAATAAACTCTTAGGAGTATGATGCATAATGAAAATATCAAGAAATTGTATGCAATGAATTGCACATTATTTCAATTGCTTAAGATATAAGTAAAAAGTAAAGTCTTCTTTGCCTGTTTAACTTGTCCGATACAAGTTTTCTTTGACAGTTCTCTCCTTGATTTCATATCCTGGGGACCAATTCTGTATTGAAATATTTGGTATTTATTTTTGTCAGTAATGAATTGACAACTTCTGCTGTCCATCAAATTATTTTATACCTAGTGTATTAGTAACAACACAGATTCTAATAAAGTTGTACTTATATGATGCCCAAAGGAGGGATATGGAACAGATAACATTCACCCAGGTGCTAAAATGTGGTAGTAAAATGTTATGGATGAAAGAATGATAATAGAAGAAAATTTGGGCACCCTTAGGTCCAGGGAAGCTGTTTTTGCAGTATCGGTTTTTGGGGCTGGAAAGCATGTTTCCCATCTTGAGAGCATTGGCACCAGGCTGACTTGTTGAACTCAAGATTGAATTTAAGATTTAGTTCTAGGTAGGCTGTGGAAAATTTTGCCGTTGGATTGTAGAATAGAAACAAATGTGGTGTTTCCATTCAGGAGGCTTCTAAAGGCTTCCATATGAAGTGGACTACAACTTAGTGATAGATAACATAGGGTTTTGGGTCAAACTAAATGGGATTTGTATGCCAGCATTGCTACTTACAGCAGAATGATTCTGAGGCAATTATTTAATTTTTTGTGTCAGTTTCCTTATAAAAATGGGGTAATAATAATTACCTCAGAAAGTTGTTTCAAGGACTAAGTGGGAAAATGCAAGTGCCTGGCTTATAAGTCCTCAATAAATGGTCTATTTAAATATTTACTCAGTGAATTTGATGCTCTATGGATTGGTAGGATATAGGATTTAATTTCTTCTCTCAAAGGTCTTCCAGGATTCCTGGGAGATAAATTAAATATAAATATCAGGAATTCATTTATCAATTCAACAAATTTTTATTGAGCGCCTAATACTTGCCAGATATTCTCCTAAGCTTTGGAGATATGGCAGTGATCTCCACAGACAAGAACCCTGCCTGCGTGAACCTTATAGTCTATTGGGTTGTGGGGAGACAGACAATATAAAAGTGTAAAGTAAATGTTTACTTTCTGGTAATTATAAATAAAAATTTTTAGAAAAAGGAGACAGAGACTGGTAAGTAGGGATAAGGAAGGGAAACACTATTTAAATGTGGTCAAAGAGTGACTCTCTAAAGGACATTTGAGACCTGAACAAAGTGAGAGAGCAAACTATATATAGGTCTATGAAGGAAGATAATTCCATTCAGAAAGAATATTTAAGGCAAAGTTCCCCAAATAAGAACAAGCTGGGTATATTGACAGAACAGCAAGAAGCCCATGGACAGCAAGTGCATGCTTTCTAATTATTGAGAAAGAAACTCTAAATTGTGTGAAATAATATTTGTGAAATCATAATCTAAAACTTGCTGCACACAACATTTATTAGTTCAACATAAGCTTTTATGAATGATTTCTATGCTGGATCTTGAAATATTTTAAAGATATCTGGCATTGTCTTTGTTTTCATGAAGCCTATAGCCTAGTTTTATGTTTTCCTCGTCATTAGTCTCTACAGTTCATTTGTACTCGATTTAGATCTAACCAAATCTATTAGCATAACATGGAATGGAGCTTCATGGTATCTCATAGAAAAGAAAGCAAGCTGTCGACTGGAGCGCAATGCCCTTCTGAGGTCAAATCATTATACTGAGAGGTCCATCAGGAGGTCTAAGAAATAATCATTTTTTTCAAGTCTCAAGTTTTTAATACAAGTCTCCAAGTCAGTTTTGAATATTTTACAGTAAAGAAAAATATTATCAGGTAAATATGATTTAGTAGGCAATATAAAAATCATGGCTGAATGAGAACTTAAATAAATGATAGCCTTCTCTGGTTGCTATACCTTTATGTTTAGTTTTATAGAGTATTTAAAATATTTTTATGTTCTTTGTGTATAGTTGAGAACTGAATGAAAAAGATTTAGAGAAAAAGAGAAATCAAGATATTTGCAAAGGCATACCCAAAAAGAAAAATTTTGTATTATTGCTAGCATAATTTAATAATAATTATATGATACCCATTTTATATGATAATTTAATACCTTTTCTACTTAAGATAAAGCTGGTGCAACCAAAAATACAGGAGGGTAGTAAACACATACTTAAGGCCAGAAATCTTGGCAGTTATAAAGGCTTAAAGAAACAATCTTGTAGAGAGTGACAGATCTATAACGGAAGATCCAAGAATCCTTAATAGAGGTGATCATTCATTCAACAAACATTTATTGAGTAAACCAGACAGTAGATGAAAACCTAATATATGTATAGCCCTCTATATAACACATCTAAATATATCATTTTGTCTAATACTTCTTACAGTCCTGTGAAGTGTGTATTCTTAAGAGGAATACAGAATTCAAAGGGGTTAATGTAAATGAGCTAGGTCATAGTAGAAATGCTGGACTGGAAACCCAGGTTTTTTGACAGCGTATTTCTTGATCTTTCCAGTATACCATGGTAACCTTCTTATTCATCTGTACAAGGTTGATATAAGAGCATTCTTCTTCCTATAACTTTAATTTTCTTTAAGAGTTTTTTTTTATCACAAAGGAAATGAAAATGCTGAGTATCTTATAAAATGCCATTAGAACCAAGTGAGAAGTTGTATGCATGTGGGGAGGGAGAGAATGAGATTGAAGAGAAAAGAGGAGAGGGAGAACTATCTTGAATGAAGAAGTTGCACAGTAATAGTAAATAAGAGTGAAAGAGAGGATGAGAAAACTGGTAACAAGACAGCAAAAGATGAGGGCACACTCCAGGGAAACTTCCTTTGTTGCATATTATTCAAGTAGCTTTGGTTCTTACTATATTAGTTTCTAAAGAAAAGCAGGATGATCACAAACATTTCTTAATGTATACATAATATCCATTTCTCCTAAATTTTGTAACGTCATCTTCAATCCATTCTCATAGCTTCAGTTAATACATCTAAGTTGCTAACTCCATAATTTTTATCTACAGACCCAACTGCTCTCAACAGAATACTATATTTCCAGATGACCACTGAAAAAAATCAACTTGACTGATGTCACAAGTACCTTAAATTCAACCTGTCTGGAACCAAATTTATAATCTCTGGGAAAACATCTTATTGTTTTTCTCTCTGCCTCCTTCTATATCCTTCATCTTTCTAAGACTAAGAGAGCTATCTTTCTATCCAAGAATAGCAAATTCAGCCTGTGCAACTCATCGTCTCCCTCATCTCTATACCCAGTCATTAATACCTGCCCTTATTCTTCATTAATAGTCCATGAATCTAACCTCATTGCCTTGGTAATTTCATCATTCATTCCTGAATTACCAGAAGAGCTTCCTGCTTTTTCCTTTTGTGTTTTGCCTTTCCATTCCAGTCTGTATACTATCAGTAGAGGCCATTGTCTAAAACACAAATTTAATCATGTAGTTTTCCAGAAAAAAAAATCATATGGGATGCCCCACTACCTGCAACATCAAGCCCCAAATCTTTAGCATAGCTTTCAATGCTCTCAGTGAATTACATTCAACCTTTCCTGCCATCCTCACTCCCTTACACTCTTAGCCAAACCAAATTTACTTTTCTTGCTCAGTTTTTTTCTTTCCAAAGCATTTATCAAGGCCTGGAATTGTCTTATGTTTATGTTTGTTGGACTCCTCCCCACTAGAAGGTAAACTTTCTAAGGTCAAGAACTCTGTTTACTTTGTTTACTGCAGAGTCTTCCATGCCTAGAACAGTGTCTGATGCGTAATAGGTGCCCAGTAGATATCTGTTGATTGATTGACTCACCCAGAAGTTTCCAGACAATTGCCTTTGAAGCCCAAATCCATGTTCTCTATTATATATTAATTACTATGCATAATAAATTGACAATCACTTCCTTACTTTCCATCTCAACTTTCACTCTAAGTAGTAAAGTTAAAAAACTGATATAATGGGGAAACGTACAGGTCTGGGTATCAAGGAGACTCGAGTTTGAATTCTAGCTCTATGCTAACTCATTTACCTTATTTAGAAAATGAGGATATATTTCCTTCTTTACATAGTTATTTTAGATCACGTGTGATACATGATTTATACTGTAAAAACCCCCTCCCTTTTTTCTTCCCTCCCTCCCACCCTTTCTTCCTTCTACCTCCTCTTATCTTTTTGGTATAGAACCTGTTTTTCAAGATAAACCTTGGGTGTGAAGAAGAGGAAGAAAGGGGAACATTTCCACATCTTATTTTTAAACTATCTCCTTACAGCTGAAAAATCAAATGTCTGGTTTGGAAAGGGATCTTAGGGTTCATCTGCTCTCCTCTAAGATGTCAATTTTCTCTATAATTTCCAAGCCAGGTGGCTGTCCAGCCGATGCTTAAACAGCTCTAGCAAGAAAAATTCTACTTTCTGTTACTATCTAGCCACCAAAAACATTATAAAGTACATATCACAACCATATAAAATTGTAGCATCAGCCAATATTAAAGATAGTTTGCATAGTACAATAAGTTAATTAAATCATCTTGGTGAGTCTATTTGAATGGAAACTTCAACATCAAGTTTCCTGAAATTTCTTTATCAAGGCCTCTAAAGTTGTACTTTTATTGATATTTTAAAAATAAATTTCTATAACATCAAACCTATAAAAGTTCATCACAGACCAAATACCTCTCTAACCTTTTAAGCTCTCACAGTAAAAACTGTCTTTTTTATTTATCTAAGTTTGAGAAATATACAAATGTAATCATAACCCCCAAGGCAAAATTTTATGGCAGTTTTCAGAACTCTTCACTATAAAAACTACTCAAAGTTACAAACATAAAGTTTCCAATAAAATTTGTTTTAGATACTGGCAATAAAACATTCTTTGCTTGCCTCTTAGCTCCAAATTTTGGAACCACAGCTGTCCAAATGCCAAAGATGTATTCCACATCCCCTAGCCACATATTCCCCAAACTTTTAATCTCCTCCAATTGAAAAACAATAACTATTATTATTTATTAAGTATCATTAATATTTCATATTTAAGGAATGTGTGTTGAGAATTTAAAAAATAGGTCATATTAAAGAAATCACAAAGAGCATTACATAAATTACTAAGGCACCTTAAGTAACTACATTTTACTTTAAAAATAATGTCCTCATGTTTTCACCTAAAAATCTTTCTGATTTTTAACCTGGAACTTGTTTCATAATGAAAATTTAATTAATAAGGGAGAAACATGTGCCTATAAGCACAGAAGTGATTCGTATTGGAAAGTCTTCGGAGAGCACGTGTATGTTCTATTAAGGGCATTTGGAAAGCTGATTTCCATTCCACTTCTGGTCCTCCCAGTGCCACAGGGAGATGCTACCAATGGCTTCAGTGCTCAGGAAGCACATGGAAGCATTCTACCTCTGGACTCTAACAATTTTACCAAAGTGCTCCTTTCAGTCCTCAGACCTTGAAATCAGTTCATTCCATCCATTGCTCTGATCTCTGTTCCTCTGAGGCACCACACAAAATACAAACCAGGCTCCTTCCTTTGACATAAGCATATTGTTCACCATGTGGATGGCAGTCAGTGGTCTATTGTCAAGGCCCTGTGCTCAGCCAGTCCCTTATGTGCTCCTTTCTCTGCCTTAGGGAGGGAGTGTAGGTGGAAACATATGCAAAGGCTCAGGCACTAGACCGACCTATGTTTGAACCTCAGCAACGCCACTTTTTATCTCTATTAGCCCGGCAAGTTAAGAAACTTCCTCATCTGTAAAACTGGGCCAAATTTCCCTCCTTTGGCTCCTTCCTGACTCATGGTCCCTGCAAACTCTTTCAATTTTATACTCAGTTTCTCTCAAAGTAAACTCCTCATTCTAATTCAGATCCTGGAGAAATAAACCCTGAGACAAGAATTGTGTACAAGGTACCCACTGTGGTACCGGGAGAGACCTGTCAGAGATTCCGGGAAGCAGGGCAGGGAGAGGGAAGAAGTCAGGAAAGGGTCCCTTTTCTTTTCAGGCACAGATTTGGCCTCACCTGGTCCCTCAGAGGAGCTCTGCAGCTTAAATTACACCTGCAAATTTGGTCCCCTCGGAGGGTTGACAGATAAAAGATGACACCCAATTAAATTTGAATTTCAAATAAACAACGAATTCTTTTTAGTATGTCTCAAATATTACATGGAACAAACTTATACTAAAAAAAATATATTTGTTGTTTACCTGAAGTTCAAGTTTAATTAGCCATCCTGGATTTTTATTAGTTAATCTGGAAACTCTATGAAGGTCAGTTTGCAGGGCTTTCATCCTAAGGGCTGTGGGGATGGCGGCATGGGGATGGGGATGTAGGCAGCGGGTCCCACAGAACCCATAGAAGGGATCAAAGGGGATCTGGGTGGGATCCCAGCATGGTGTCTGCTAGCATCCTGTACTGTCTTATGTTGTTCACACGATGCTCCTTCACTTCCTTCCATTATGGAAACTTGGCCCATGGGTAAAGAACCCACACTTACAGGTCTCACAACTGAGCCTGCTTTTTCTCTGTCTACAACAAAACTAGCTTTCTACAGTTCTTCACTGTGGCTTCTAGATCATACAGCCATTGCTCTGACACCCCAGGGATAAGTCCCTCTTTGAGCTCTGGCTCTCCTGCTATTGCCTTACCCCCTGCGATTTTGCCTACCTCCAAGTGACCCTTAACAAATTCCCTGATAACCGTGGCATCTCGGTCACAGGTTTCCTCCAGCCCCAAATGCTACTGCTATTTTGGTCATTGCTTTTTCAATCAAGTAGTCTCAAAGTTCTGTTATCCCTTCTCTATTTTCACAGTACATTTTCTTGATGCTTCCTGGCCTAATCGTTACTGGGATTTCCTTCACCTCTGAAAACTTAATTATCCCACTTTGAAAATACTCTCATTCATCCAGTTTTCAGTCCATTACTCCTATTTCATTAGGCCTTAGACTTAATGAAGACAACTTTCCTCATTCATTAACCCCACCTGAATTTACTTTCTTCTCTCATCAGCTACACACTTCAGCCTTTTATCAGTATTTATAAACATTCTTGACAGCCTCATCCTCTTTTTATTCTGCTGTACTCACTCTAAGATCCCTCAACCCATATCACTACATAAACCTCCCTTCTCCATTCTTCTGAAATTTTATTAAAAAGATTACCATGATGTCATATATATTGGGATAGCAAAACTTTCACTTATAATTATAGGAGCAAAGTTAAATCATACTGAAATTAGCTACATTATATATTGCTGCATTCCCAGTGGAGAGTGTTGTTAAGTGCAAAAACTCTCTGGTACATTGCAGTTTTCCTTTAGGGATCATTAGGTATTTAATATGAAGAATATTAGCTTGAGTAGGATAGATGCTTGAATCTATGTATTTAGTAATTTCTCACACTACCGTATAAATTGGAAGCACTATTCTTTTAAGTGCTGAATCCATGTTAATATTTATACATTGAAAATAGACACAAGGAAAAGACATCATTAATTATTTTCCTTTAAAAGGTTTAAGATTAATGCTTATTTCCAATAATGTTTTATTAAGTTTACTTATTTTGTAATCAAAAAGAACAAAAGAGGCTGAAAGAAGATGAAACAAAATAGCAATTGCACAAAATAGCATATGCACAGACATATACTTAACATAAACACAAAAGTGAAGATGAAACAAAGAACAATTATCATACACACATATACATAAAAACAGAAAAGAAATATTTGCAAAGTTGAGGGTTTTTTCTTGGAATGAAATAAAAGTAACTTCAGGAGCAATTTAAAAACCCTAAACCATTTTTTATACAAGCAGCTCATGCAGCTCAATAACAAAAAAACAAACAACCCAATCCAAAAATGGGCAGAAGACCTAAATAGACATTTCTCCAGAGAAGACATACAGATGACCAACAAACACATGAAAAGATGCTCAATATCACTAATTATCAGAGAAGTGCAAATCAAAACTCCAACGAGGTATCACCTCACACTGGTCAGAATGGCCATCATCAAAAAATCTAGAAACAATAAATGCTGGAGAGGGTGTGGAGAAAAGGGAACCCGCACGCACTGTTGGTGGGAGTGTAAATTGATACAGCCACTATGGAGAACAGTATGGAGGTTCCTTAAAAAGCTAAAAATAGAACTACCATAAGATCTAACAATCCCACTACTTGGCACATACCCTGAGAAAACCATAATTCAAAAAGAGACATGCACCACACTGTTCATTGCAGCTCTATTTACAATAGCCAGGACATGGAAGCAACCTAAATGTCCATCAACAGAGGAATGGATAAAGAAGATGTGGTACATATATACAATGGCATATTACTCAAGAATGAAATTGGGTCATTTGTAGAGACGTGGATGGACCTAGAGAGTGTCATACAGAGTGAAGTAAGTCAGAAAAAGAAAAACACAAATGTATATTAACGCATATATGTGGAATCTAGAAAAATGGCATAGATGATCTTATATGCAAAGCAGAAAGAGAGACACAGACGTAGAGAACAAATCTATGGATACCAAAGTGGAAAGGGGGGATGGGAGGAAATGGGAGATGGGGATTGACGTATGTACACTATTGATGCTATGCATAAAGTAGACAACTAAGAGAACATACTGTAATAGCACAGGGAACTCTACTTAATGCACTGTGGTGACCTAAATGGGAAGGGAATCCAAAAAAGAGGGGATATATGTATATGTATGGCTGATTCATTTTGCTGTACCATAGAAACTAACACAAAAATGTAAAGCCACAATGCTCCAATAAAAATAATTTTAAAAAGAAAACTGTAATCAGATCTGATGATTAGTAAAAGATTGCCACATAATAGCTTTCTAAAACATATTGTTAATATAAAAATTATAAATATAACTATCAAAAAAAACCCCAAACCATTTTCAACAATGTACAATTAAATATGAGTGGATACTCAAAACAAGTTGTTTACAGCAGCTTCTTAATTCATTGTGCTGTCACCATCTTTCAAAGCCAACACAACTAAAAGCTGGAACCTACACCAAGAATTCCTCTTCCACCAAAGAGTGAAATAGAAGCAATTGTGAGTGATATTTTACACCTTTCTTTCCTTCCTTGTCTTATTTCACCATCTAAGCCATTTAGTATTCATGAAGGTGTGTGAACATTAATTTTCATTTTTATATACTTGTTTCAGACATACTTAAACTGAAAGAGCTTGATTACTACACAAAGTATAAGGTGATAAATCATAATGCTTCTCCATTTAGCAGAACTGGATTTTACCAATCTCTTGCCTTAAATTTTATTTGCTGGACTAAATTATCCTCAAATAGTTTCCACATACAGTTAGATTCTTTCAGCATGGGTCCCTAGACCTAGTGTAAGTTGTTGTGTGCAGGGAAATATTCTGATATGATTAGGAAGTTTATTATTTCAAAGAGCTGGAAGAAGAGGGCCTAAGGAATGAGTTCTAAATGAATAATAACTAGTTGGATTCTCTTCTGATTTAAAACTGAAACTAAAATTCCAGGTGGATTTGGAGGACCTTCAAGATGACGGAGGAGTAAGACATGGAGATCACCTTCCTCCCAACAAATACACCAAAAATACATCTACAGGGCTTCCCTGGTGGCGCAGTGGTTGAGAGTCCACCTGCTGATGCAGAGAGCACGGGTTCGTGCCCCGGTCCAGGAAGATCCCACATGCCACGGAGCGGCTGGGCCCGTGAGCCATGGCCACTGAGCCTGCGCGTCCAGAGCCTGTGCTCCGCAGCGGGAGAGGCCACAACAGTGAGAGGCCCGTGTTCCGCAAAGAAAACCCAAAAAGAAACAAACAAAAAAAATCTACATGTGGAACAACTCCTACAGAACACCTACTAAATGCTGGCAGGAGACCTCAGACTTCCCAAAAGGCAAGAAACTCCCCACGTACCTGGGTAGGGGAAAAGAAAAAAGAACAAAAAGAGCCAAAAGAATAGGGACAGGACCTGCACCAGTGGGACGGAGCTATGAAGGAGGAAAGGTTTCCACACACTAGGAAGCCCCTTCACTGGTGGAGACTGCGGGTGGCAGAGGGGGGATGCTTCAGAGCCACGGAGGAAAGCACAGTAACAGGGGTGCAGAGGGCAAAGCGGAGAGATTCCCGCACAGAGGATCGGTGCCGACCAGCACTCACCAGCCTGAGACACTTGTCTGCTCACCTGCTGGGATGGGTGGGGGCTGAGAGCTGAGGCTCTGGCTTCGGAGGTTGGGTCCCAGGGAGAGGACTGGGGTTGGCTGCATGAACACAGCCTGAAGGGGGATAGTGCATCACAGCTAGCCAATAGGGAGTCTGGGAAAAAGTCTGGAGCTGCTGAAGAGGCAAGAGACCATTGTTTCGGGGTGTGCGAGGAGAGGGAATTCGGAGCACCACCTAAATGACTCCACAGAGAGGCGAGAGCCGCGGCTATTAGCGCAGACCCCAGAGACGGGCATGAGATGCCAAGACTACTGCTGCAGCCACCAAGAAGCCTGTGTGCAAGCACAGGTCACTATCCACACCTCCCCTCCCAGGAGCCTGTGCAGCCCGCCACTGCCAGTGTCCCGGGATCCAGGGACAACTTCCCCGGGAGAACGCACAACGTGCCTCAGGCTGGTGCAACGTCACGCCGGCTTCTGCCACCACAAGCTCGCCCCACAACCGTACCCCTCCCTCTCCCCAGCCTCAGTGAGCCAGAGCCCCCAAATCAGCAGCTCCTTTAACCCCCTCCTGTCTGGGGGAAGAACAGACACCAGAGGGCAACCTACACACAGAGGTGGGGCCAAATCCAAAGCTGAACCCCAGGAGCTGTGCGAACAAAGAAAAGAAAGGGAAATCTCTCCCAGCAGCCTCAGGAGCAGCAGATTAAATCTCCACAATCAACTTGATGTATCCTGCATCTGTGGAATACCTGAATAGACAACAAATTATCCCAAAATTGAGGTGGTGGACTTTGGGAGCAACAGTAGACTTGGGGTTTGCTTTCTGCATCTAATTTGTTCCTGGTTTTATATTTATCTTAGTTTAGTAGTTAGTACTTATTATCATTGGTAGATTTGTTTATTTGGTTGATCTCTTCTTTTTTTCTTAATATATATATATTTTTTCCTTTTTCTCTTTTTGTGAATGTATATGTGTATGCTTTTTTGTGTGATTTTGTCTGTATAGCTTTGCTTTTACCATTTGTACTAGGGTTCTGTCTGTCCTTTTTTTTAAGTATAGTTTTAGCACTTATTATCATTGGTGGATTTGTTTAATAGTTTGGTTGCTTTCTTCTTTTTTATTACTTTTTAATTTTTATATTAATAATTTTTAATTTTTATTTTAATAACTTTTTAATTTAATTTAATTTTTTTCTTTCTTTTTTTTCTGCCTTTTCTTCTGAGCTGTGTGGCTGACAGGGTCTTGGTGTTCAGGCTGAGTGGCAGGCCTGAGCTTCTGAGGTAGGAGAGCCGAATTCAGGACATTGGTCTACAACAGAGGTCCCAGACCCACGTAAAATCAAACGGTGAGAGCTCTCCCAGAAATCTCTGTCTCAATACTAAGACCCAGTTACACTCAACAACCAGCAAGTTCCAGTGCTGGACACCCCATGCCAAACAACTAGGAAGACAAGGACAGAACCCCACCCACTAGAAGAGAAGCTGCCTAAAATCATACTAAGTTCAAAGACAGCCCAAAGCACACCTCCAGATGTGGCCCTGCCCACCAAAAGGACAAAATCCAGCCTCATCCAGCAGAACACAGTCACCTCCAGCAGGAAGCCTACACAACCCACTGAACCAAACTTACCCACTGGGAGCAGGCGCAAAAAAAAACGGGAACTACAAACCTGTAGCCTGCAAAAAAGGAGACCTCAAATACAGTAAGTTAAGCAAAATGAGAAGATAGAGAAATACACAGAAGATGAAGGAGCAAGGTAAAAACTCAACAGACCAAACAACTAAAGAGGAAATAGGTAGTCTACCTGAAAAGAATTCAGAGTAATGATAGTAAAGATGATCCCAAATCTTGGAAATAGAATGGAGAAAATATAAGAAACGTTTAACAAGGACATAGAAGAACTAAAGAGCAAACAAACAAAGATGAACAACACAATAAATGAAATTAAAAATTCTTTAGAAGGAATCAATAGCAGAATAACTGAGGCAGAAGAATGGATAAGTGACCTGGAAGATAAAAGATTGGAAATAACTACCACAAGAGCAGAAAAAAGAAAAAAGAATGAAAAGAATTGAGGACAGTCCCAGAGACCTCTGTGACAACATTAAAAACACCAACAATCGAATTATAGGGGTCCCAGAAAAAGAAGAGAAAAAGAAAGGGTTTGAGAAAATATTTGAAGAGATTATAGCTGAAAACTTCCTTAACATGGGAAAGGAAATAGTCAATCAAGTCCAGGAGGTGCAGAGAGTCCCATACAGGGTAAATCCAAGGAGAAACATGCCAAGACACATATTAATCAAACTTTCAAAAATTAAATACAAAGAAAAAATATTAAAAGCAGCAAGGGAAAAACAACAAATAACATACAAGGGAACCCCTATAAGGTTAACATCTGATCTTTCAGTAGAAACTCTGCAAGCCAGAAGGGTATGGCAGGACATATTTAAAGTGATGAAAGGGAAAAACCTACAACCAAGATTACTCTACCAAGCAAGGATCTCACTCAGATTTGACAGAGAAATTAAAACCTTTACAGAAAAGCAAAAGCTTAGAGAATTCAGCACCACCAAATCAGCTTTACAACAAATGCTAAAGGAACTTCTCTAGACAGGATACACAAGAGAAGGAAAAGATCTACAATAACAAACTCAAAACAATTAAGAAAATGATAATAGGAACATACATATTGATAATTACCTTAAATGTAAATGGATTAACTGCTCCAACCAAAAGACATAGACTGGCTGAATGGATACAAAAATAAGACCTATATATATGCAATCTACAAGAGACCCACTTCAAACCTAGGGACACATACAGACTGAAAGTGAGGGAATGGAAAAAGATATTCCATGCAAATGGAAATCAAAAGAAACCTGGAGTAGAAATTTTCATATCAGACAAAATAGACTTTAAAACATAGACTATTACAAGAGACAAAGAAGAACACTACATAATGATCAAGGGATCAATCCAAGAAGAAGATATAACAATTGTAAATATTTATGCACCCAACATAGGAGCAACACAATACATAAGGCAAATACTAACAGCCATAAAAGGGGAAATTGACAGAAACACAATCATAGTAGGGGACTTCAACACCCCACTTTCACCAATGGACATATCATCCAAAATGAAAATAAGTAAGGAAACACAAGCTTTAAATGATACATTAAACAAGATAGACTTCATTGATATTTATAGGACATTCAATCTTATAAGAGAATAAAACAACAGAATACACTTTTTTCTCAAGTGCTCATAGAACATTTACCAGGATAGATCATATCTTGGGTCACAAGTCAAGCTTTGGTAAATTTAAGAAAATTGTAATCGTATCAAGTAACTTTTCTGACCACAACACTATGAGACTAGATATCAATTACAGGACAAAAACTGTAAAAAATACAAACACATGGAGGCTAAACAATACACTACCATATAACCAAGAGATCACTGAAGAAATCAAAGAGGAAATCAAAAAATACCTAGAAACAAATGACAATGAAAACACAATGACTCAAATCCTATGGGATGCAGCAAAAGCAGTTCTAAGTGGGAAGTTTATAGCAATACAATCCTACCTTAAGAAACAAGAAAAATCTCAAATAAACAACCTATTCTTACACCTAAAGCAATTAGAGAAAGAATAACAAAAAAGACCCCCAAAGTTAGCAGAAGGAAAAAAATCATAAAGATCAGATCAGAAATAAATGAAAAAGAAATGAAGGAAATGATAACTAAGATCAGTAAAACTAAAAGCTGCTTCTTTTAGAAGATAAACAAAATTGATAAACCATTAGCCAGACTCATCAGGAAAACAAGGGAGAAGACACAAATAAATAGGATTAGAAATGAAAAAGGAGAAGTAACAACTGACACTGCAGAAATACAAAGGATCATGAGAGATTACTACAAGCAACTATGTGCCAATAAAATGAACAACCCGGAAGAAATGGACAAATTCTTAGAAAAACATAACCTTCTGAGACTGAACCAGGAAGAAATAGAAAATATAAATAGACCAACCACAAGCACTGAAATTGAAACTGTGATTAAATATCTTCCAACAAACAAAAGCTCAGGACCAGATGGCTTCACAGGCGAATTCTATCAAACATTTAGAGAAGAGTTAACATCTATCCTTCTCAAACTCTTCCAAAATATAGCAGAAGGAGGAATATTCCCAAACTCATTCTACAACACCACCCTTGTGGCCTTGACATTACCATGATACCAAAACCAGACAAAGATGTCACAAAAATAGAAAACTACAGGCCAATATCACTGATGAACATAGATGAAAAAATCCTCAACAAAATACTAGCAAAGAGAATCCAACAGCACATGGAAAGAATCATACACCATGATCAAGTGGGGTTTATCCCAGGAATGCAAGGAATCTTCAATATACACAAATCAATCAATGTGATAACAAACTGAAGGATAGAAACCATATGATCATCTCAATAGATGCAGAAAAAGCTTTCAACAAAATTCAACACCCATTTATGATAAAAACCCCCCAGAAAGTAGGCATAGAGGGAACCTATCTCAACATAATAAAGGCCATATAAGACAAACCCACAGCCAACATCATTCTCAATGGTGGAAAACTGAAAGCATTTCCACTAAGATCAGGAACAAGACAAGGTTGCCCACTCTCACCACTCTTATTCAACATAGTTTTGGAAGTTTTAGCCACAGCAATCATAGAAGAAAAAGAAATAAAAGGAATCCAAATCGGAAAAGAAGAAGTAAAACTGTCACTGTTTGCAGATGGCATGCTACCATACATAGAGAATGCTGAAAATGCTACCAGAAAACTACTAGAGCTAATCGATGAATTTGGTAAAGTAGCAGAATAGAAAATTAATGCACAGAGATCTCTTGCATTCCTATACACTAATGATGAAAATTCTGAAAGGGAAATTAAGGAAACACTCCCATTTACCATTGCAATAAAAAAAATGAAATACCTAGGAATAAACCTACCTAAGGAGATAAAAGAACTGTATGCAGGAAACTATAAGACACTGATGAAAGAAATTAACAATGATACAAACAGATGGAGAGCTATACCATGTTCTTGGATTGGAAGAATCAACATTGTGAAAATGACTATACTCCCCAAAGCAATCTACAGATTCAATGCAATCCCTATCAAACTACCACTGGCAATTTTCACAGAACTAGAACAAAAAATTTCACAATTTGTATGGAAACCCAAAAGAACCTGAATAGTCAAAGCAATTTGCGAAAGAGAAATGGAGCTGGAGGAATCAGGCTCCCTGATTTCAGACTATCCTACAAAGCTACAGTCATCAAGACATTATGGTACTGGCATAAAAACAGAAATATAGATCAATGGAAAAGGATAGAAAGCCCAGAGATAAACCCACACACATATGGTCACCTTATCTTTGACAAAGGAAGCAAGAATATACAATAGAGAAAAGACAGCCTCTTCAATAAATGGTGCTGGGAAAACTGGACAGCTACAAGTAAAAGAATGAAATTAGAACACTCCCTAACACCATACACAAAAATAAACTCAAAATGGATTAAAGACCTCATTGTAAGGCCAGACACTATAAAACTCTTCAAGGAAAACATAGGCAGAACACTCTATGACATAAATCTCAGCAAGATCCTTTTTGACCCACCTCTTAGAGAAATGGAAATAAAACCAAAAATAAACAAATGGGACTTAATGAAACTTAAAAGCTTTTGCCCAGAAAAGGAAACCATAAAGAAGATGAAAGAACAACCCACAGAATGGGAGAAAATATTTGCAAATGAAGCAACTGACAAAGAATTAATCTCCAAAATATACAAGCAGCTCATGCAGCTCAATATCAAAAAAACAAACAACCCAGTCCAAAAATGGGCAGAAGATCTAAATAGACATTTCTCCAAAGAAGACATACAGATTGTCAACAAACACACGAAAGGATACTCAACATCACTAATCATTAGAGAAATGCAAATCTACAATGCAAATCTAGAATACAAACTACGATGAGGTATCACCTCACACCCGTCAGAATGGCCATCATCAAACCATCTACAAACAATAAATGCTGGAGAGGGTGTGGAGAAAAAGGAACTCTCTTGCACTCTTGGTGGGAATGTAAATTGATACAGCCACTATGGAGAACAGTATGGAGGTTCCTTAAAAAAGTAAAAATAGAGCTACCATATGATCCAGCAGTCCCACTACTGGGCATATACCCTGAGAAAACCATAACTCAAAAAGGGTCATGTACCAGAATGTTCATTGCAGCACTATTTACAATAGCCAGGACATGGAAGCAACCTAAGTGTCCATCGACAGAAGAATGGATAAAGAAGATGTGGCACATATATACAATGGAATATTACTCAGCCATAAAAAGAAACAAAATTGAGTTACTTGTAGTGAGGTGGATGGACCTAGAGTCTGTCATACAGAGTGAAGTAAGTCAGAAAGAGAAAAACAAATAATGTATGCTAAGAGATATATATGGAATCTTAAAAAAAAAATTTCGGAAGAACATAGGGGCAGGACAGAAATAAAGACATAGATGTGGAGCGTGGACATGAGGATGCAGCATGGGAGGGGTGGGCTGGGAGGAGGTGAAAGAGTGGCACATGTACCACATGTAGAATGGATGTACCACATGTAGAATGTACCACATGTAGAATGGATGGCTGGTGGGAAGCAACCACATAGCAAAGATAGATCAGCTTGGTGTTTGTGATCACCTAGAGGGGTGGGTTGGATGGGGTGGGAGGGAGACGCAAGAGGGAGGGGATATGTGGTTATATGTATAGGTATGGCTGATTCGCTTTATTATACAGCAGAAGCTAACACACCATTGTAGAAAATTACTCCAATAAAGATGTTGAAAAACCAAAACAAATTTCAGGTGATCCAAGAACTCACTGAGAACTGGCACTTACAATGACTCAGAGAAAGATTATCTTCCACAAATGATCTTTTAGGAATTTAAGTAGTATCTTAATGCCAGAGGCTATAGAGGGATCTAACTGCCCTCTCTGCTTTATGTATATCAGGCCTAATAAGCATAAAGTTCTGCTGATTAAAAAGTGTTTTTAAATGTATCTTTTCAGTTAATACTAATAAAATATTATCTAAAAATCTCTACTTGGTTTAGGGTGTTGCTGGGACATTTGAACCTTTACCATTTAAGTGTTTCATTCATCCACTTGTTCATTCATTTAACAAATAGAGATTGGATATCTACCATGTGCCAGGCACTCTATTGAGTACTAAAAAGAATGGAACTAAAAAGAATGGAACAAACTCGCATATGATGAGTATGATGTTCTAGCCAACATGTACTCTATATGAGCGGGGATCTTTTCATATCTAAGAGTCAGGGAAGACTTCTTTGACCAAGTGAACTTTGACCCAGTTTGTGTGTTCAGGAGGGAGTGAGGAAGGACAGAGGGAATACGAAAGACATGGTAGCACCTTTTTCTTGAAAGGATTAGCTCTATATTTATCTTTCATTTTTACCATTTCAAATAACTACTTTCATAATGGTTCAAAATAAACTGAGATATTTTTAAAAACCACGAGGGCAAGGTAAGATTTGGCATTCTCTATGCTCTTTTTTGCTATTCGAAAGTCTCCTTCATAGGGGCTTGACTTGGATACAGATGGCATGTAGTAGTGACTTAATGAGATAAATGCTCCTCTCCATTAGGATCTGTGATTGTGTCTTTCTAATAGTAAAGTATTTACCAAATAAAATCAATTCCTTATCTATTAGTGTTCCTTAAGCTAATAACATTTTATATTCCTGATATCCAATGTTAGAATTTATGATCTGGGATATGGTAACGCTCTCAGTCTAGTCGGTACTTTTACTTTTTATGGTTTATCTTAAAGAGGACTACTGTATAATTACTTTTGTGCTTTCCCATTTGTTTTCTCTTGTAAAAGAAAAAAGACTGAGAATATTAACAAGCCAGCTGTTACCACTTCTTTGATATTTCCCTGTGGTCTGCTCCATTAGAGGGGGCTAAGTTCTTAATATCAGTTGGATTTGTTAATCATTGACAAACAGTGCTCTATGAGTATTAGATAATGGGTTCATTTTGTGCATTTATTTTACCATGGCAATTTGGATGTTCTCTTGTCATAAACAAGTTCATTTAAAAAATACCGAAAAGCATAATCCAGATTTCCAAGACTTCCACCAAATTAAACAAAGCAATACTTTATTTACATGACTAAAGCAAATATGATTTCCAGTTTTTATTCAAGAATTTATTTCAGATGGTCTTAGATTCATTCTCTATACCTAACACCATGTGGAAAAGAATAAAAAAGGCCACTGCATCCATGACATGAACGAACACTTTATTCAATTATTCATTTACTCAGGGTCTACTTTATACCAGGTTTTGTGTTAGGCTTTGTGGAAATGAAAACAATGATATCGATGGGGAAAATTTCACTCTAGAGACTCCTAAATAGTTGATCCTTTCAAATAAAGTTCAAGGCTATTTGGTATGGCATTTGCTATTTTATAGGAGACAAAGACAAGCTCTAGCAAATTATGCCATAGACAGCCAACAAATGCCTAATTCCAGTCTCCTTAGTGGTAGCCCAACTCTGGGATAGATCAATTTACGTCTTTACACCCCCATCACAAGAGATATACACGGGGAAACCAAGAGACATAGATGTAGATGTTTAGCCCTAAGGCAGAGACATGATTAGAATAATTTACTTGGCCAAGAGTATTTTAAAAAGAAAAAAGATCTCTGCTCTGTGAACTCATCTAGAGATTATTTCTCAGATGAACCCTCTACTGTCAGGTGTGATGACACCTGTTGCGTGGGCTTAAGATCAGAAATTTAGGGGAGCTCCCCCTCTCCCATGAGGCAATCTTCATGAAGTATGTGACAGCTGGACACACAGACAGAGCTAAAGATACTGAGGGAATTTAAGCCTAGTGCGCTTTCATCTACCTAATTTATCTGGGACAGGGTCGAATTTTATTCATACTTCTCACTGAGGCAGAAGCATAAATGACATGTGAACTGCTTCACAATTTGCTTAGCTGATGATTGTTTCCCAGAACTGACTCCTAAAAGCCCAGTCAGTCCCAAGAACATCCTAAAGAAGTTGACCACTTCCTTGATTGGAAGATTTACAAGGCAGTAGATTTCCCTCCATCTCCCTGTACGTATAGGTCCATGGAGTACAACAAACTGAAATGATCCTCCTTCCCTGGAACCAATATAGAGGCAACGTGAAGTACAGGCAAATCCCTTGAGTCCTAAATGGCCTTCAACAGACATGTCCTAATGAAGCAAAGTTTAAAATCAGTAATAAATTAATGAGAATGTGCCTCTTAGTGGCAATCATCCATCCATTCCCTCTTAGAGCACCTTTTAATTATTTTTACTAATGACAGAGTTTGGGGGTCACTGATTTCAGAAAAGAAGAAAACTTTTCTGCTTTCAAGGTAGTAATGTGCGGTCTCTATGTTCTGCATATTTGGAATAATCACTATTTATTACTTGTGGTTGTTTCTCTTTTAAATGCTGGGTGATGACATTGCTTCAGTGGGCTGAAAAGACACTTTCTAAATTTGTCTTTTTTCCTTCAGATAGAGACTGTCATTTGGGGCTGTTCATCATTTATAGATAGTAATGACTAGAGCAATATGCCCTACACACCTTCTCGGTCTTCACAGGGCACCTCAGTAATCTCTAAGGAATCATAGAAGTATGGAAAAAAATGCCTGTTTTCCCCACTCCCCATCTTTCTGTTCATTGGGCTTATGCCCAGTTTATGCAGAGGATCATTCAGTCTCGCTGGTGATCTTCACAGCTGCTGGCTAATGCAGGCCCCTTAAACATCTCTCCGAACCTCTAAAATTTGCTTAGGAATTTGTCAGAGTGACACCTGTTGGTAGCAATTTCATTTCTCGAAGAATCATGGAGTGAATGCACTACCCACTTTTCCTCCCTCCCTTTCCTTCCTTTCCATGGTACATTCCAAATAGGGTGACTTTCTGGGGTTACCTCTCATAGAATATAACTTACAAGTTGGGAAAGTATACTTAATAAAATGTGTCTCAAAACAAATGAAGAACAATCAACATGAGTCAATTATTAGTCATCATTTTTACAGCAACCAAGCTGTAATTGGGAAATAGAGGGTGTGGTCATCCCACTGGACAGCCACAGAGCATAGAGCAGAAGCAACTGGTCCAGAGGTCTCGGTGTGGCCATCCATGGCAAGCGCGTGTCTGCTGCTGTCCTGTGCCTTCACATCAGCCACCAAATCCATCTGATCTCTCTGCTGGCCTCAAACTTCCAGATTCAGAAACAGTGGAGAGTGCAGGAAAGCAATCAAAGAAAAATAGGTGTGTGTGTTTATTTACCTATTTATTTATTTTTGGCTGCCTTGGGTCTTCGTTGCTGCACGTGGGCTTTCTCTTGTTGCGGCTCGCGGAAGCTACTCTTCATTGCGGTGTGCGGGCTTCTCACTGCAGGGGCTTCTCTTGTTATGGAAACGGGCTCTAAGCACGCGAGCTTCAGTAGTTGTGGCTCACGGGCTCTAGAGCACGGGCTCAGTAGTTGTGGTGCACGGGCTTAGTTGCTTCATGGATTGTGGGATCTTCCTGGACCAGGGTTTGAACCTGTGTCCCCTGCATTGGCAGGTGGATTCTTAACCACTGTACCACTGGGGAAGTCTCAATAGGTGTATTTTGATAGCAACTTATGAGAAACGTTGGCTTCATCACTTTGCTAATTATTGTTCTAACTGGCATGCTCCCTCCTGCTTAATAAAGTAAGAAGACATCACAGGCCATGCTAGAAAATTTAGGATTAGTGAAATAAGAATAACAATAGATTTATGTTTTTAAGGATTTTGTTGAGCTTTACATTTTCAAAACTTCTCCCAATAGCGCTTTTTCCCCCCTTCAAGACTGCTGATATCGATCTATCACTCAAGAGAAAATAATATTGTCAGGGTTTGTAAAAACAATCTTGAGTGGAAAGAGATCGTAGGATTAATATTTTTAAATGAATTACAGTGGTCTGTATGCACCACTTTCTTTAACGATTATTCTTGGCAGAGTGAAATATCAAACCCAGTCCAATGTGAAAATTCCGCAACAGAATGGAAGTTAGAATTCAATACAAGCAGCAAACTTGTGACAGTACGTTATTCGTTCAGAGATTTTCATAACTAAAATGCATCAGTTGTCAGCAGATTTAGTGCACACTTCTTAGTGCTTATTATTATAAGACTAGCAAGGCTCAGCCCCATCTTCTTATTTCACGAATTCTCTTCTTCAGTCTAAAACTGAAAACCTAACCATCTAAGTTCCCCAGAGGGCTTTGCAAGAAACGAACTCTTACTTGATTTAGCATCACTTTTGCAATGTTTCTAAATAAGCTAATGCAGCCCCCTTTGAGGAGAAACCCTTCTAGGGGTAAAAGAGAATGCAGTCAAGCACATCCAATCTCACCGGTATCACTGACTGTGAAGGAAGTTCAGCAAAATTTCTTTCAACTGGTTAAACTCTGAAAGGTCATCCACACAGACAGCAAGACCAAGTTCCTCTCCCCCAGGACTAGAACATCGTATTGACACCAGTTACCAGGCTCTGAGACCATGCGGCTGGTGAAAGATGCCTTCATTTATTTATGTATCCATATGTTTTAAAGAAGACTTTTTTCCCATTAAAAAAAATTTATTATTTAATTTTCCAGAAACCCTAGAGGTCTTGAGAAGAAAGACACAAATTTAAGGCTCTGTGGTTTGGATGTTAAATTGGTAACAACCATTAGAAGGGCTGCCTGAGTTAATGATGTAGGAGTTACCTGCCCTGTAGATTTGTGAGTTAGATTTTGTTGCCGTTTCATCATTGTTTGTGCTACTCAGAGAAACAAATAACTCCCCCATTTTTACTTTATGTTTTGTTTTAATGCAACGTTTATCTCTTGGCATAGGTAGAAAATAATACTTTTATTGGTGCGACCCAGAATGCAGGGGCAAAAAGATGAGAAGACATAGCTCATACATGACTTTGCTGATTCAAGTTTCTGTGATTAAGATATAGTTGAGAACATACTTTCATCCCATTCCTTGTATGATGTCTCTATGCCCTCAGAAGAGAACTGGCATTGCTTCCCCTAATTTAAATCCCACTGATCTATTGCTCTTTTATATTAACAGTCGTTGCTAATCTGCCTCTTCCAGCACAAGCAGCTTCAGCTCCAAATCTCAAGGTCTAAAGACCATAGTCATTTATCTATTGAGCCCCAGGAGGACTTAGGGTAGCTCAGCCCATTAAGCAAACTGAGTCTTAAGCAAGGGCTGCTGAAAGTTGACCTGAGACTGCCAAAATCCTCTTTGTGGAGTTTTGTTATGAGTCATAAAACTCACTTCTTCCATGGCAAATCCAACAGTATTTGTTAATTGTGTCTCTGCTCCGTGCCATAAGCTTTACCTCATCAGAGCATCTGCTTGGGCTTCATCCCATTGCTAATGATCATTTTCTACTTTCCAGTCACTAATTTTTAAGAAGCACCAGTGTGATATAGTGAAAAAATGCCCTTAAAAAGGTATCATGAGACTTGATTTCTATTCCCATTTCTGTCAATAACTATCCAAGTAATATTGAGAAAGTCCTTTGACCTCTCTGAACTTCAGCTTCCTCATCTGCAAAACAGAATTGGGGGTTCTGGGTGGGGAGGATGTACTAAATGACACGAAGGTCCCCCTGGCTGTAAAATCCCAGTTACATTTACATATAAAGAAAGGACTTTATTTCTACTATTTTAATCTAACTTTTGGTGAAATGACAATTTTGCACGACTTTTAAAAAATTTATTATATATTCAGTTACCAAATCTTGGGATGACTCTTTAAAATTGGAGGAAACATAAAACAATGTAAACAAAACAAAACAAAAAAACCTCTGAGTTTCACAGCATACTTTATGGTTCACAGCATACTCATCATACTTTATGATTCTCTAAGGGTGCAAAAAATAATTTAAATCTTTATTAGTTACTTTTGAAAAATCTGGATTTCCTAGAACTTAGTGTTTAGTTTTGTGTGGTTTCATTTTGTTTGTTTTGCAACACCATACTTGAAAAATGGTCTTTATTTTCTAAATATGGAAATTAAAACACAAGTTTGGAACCTGTGGTCTCTTCTCAGTCATCTTTCTTGTGATCTCTTTGCAGGATTTGACATTGTCCACTTCCCTCTTAAACTCACTCTTCTCATTGTGCTTCTATGACCCTGTATTTCTGGGTTTTCTCTCCCTCTATGACTCTTCCTTGACTTTTCACTGGATCCTCTTCCTCTGCTTAACTTATACAGGAGAGTTTTCCCCAGGTTCCATTCTCAGTCCTCCCACTTTAATCTCTCTGTATGTGTTCCATTAGTAATCTCCTTTACTACTACATGCACAAAATTTTCAAGGTTATTTCTCTGTTAAAAAATCTTAAGTGACTCTCCATTACATCTATCGTTCAAGTTCACATTACTTAACAAGGCACAGGTGGCCCCAGCCTACCTTGGCAGAATCAGTTCCAACTTTCTCTGCCACAAACACCTTCTTCTCTAGGCTTGCTTGACTAAGCACCATGGCATGAGCCCTGAGGGACATTCAAATTTCTCTTTCTTTGGCTACATTATTTACCCCTCTTGGGATGTCTTTATCTTCCTCCCCCCTTTTATATCTTAGAATGTTCTATTCATTTTTAAAGGCCCAGCTCAAAGCCACTTTTCCTTCTGTAGCCTTACTGACCCAACAGGCAACATGAATTGTTCCAAGATCTCCCCTCCCACCACTTCTGTGTATTCCTATAGGTCATTTCCATGCTTTTCTTTGGTAGGTATTGCATTATTTTAATTGTGTATCTGGTTAATTCAATAATCTGTGTATTCCTATAGGGCATTTCCATGCTTTTCTGTTGTAGGTATTGCATTATTTTAATTGTATATCTGGTTAATTCAATAATCTGTATTTTGCAGAGAAAAACAGAGAGCAACTTTATCACTATCCCTTTAAGCTGATTTTGTTTAATAGTTCTTCCTTGACTCTGGATCAAATCTTAGGTGGATCTTATTATTTTTCTCATATTTTTTCATGTGTGGAAAAGCTTGAAGTTATTTAATTAAAAAAAAACTTTAATCTGTTATCCAATTTAAAGATTCTCTTTTCCTCTAGTTTAGGCATGACTCAGACTCAGAAAATCCCCTTGAAGTAGCAGGGGATTTTGGTCAGATTCTTCCTCTTCCATGTACTGTCTCCTCCCCAACTCACTAGGTGCCATTTCAAGCCCAGCCAGATCAAGCAAAGGAGGTAGGATTACATGAAAAGAGTAAAATCTTAGCTGCCTTTCAAGCTTTAGGATGGCATTATCTCTTTGAGTCTGGCAAATGGTAAATAATGGGTTCTTTCACTTATAGAAAATTTTTATCTTTAAATGAAAACCATTTAACTGTGGCTGCCATAACAAAATTTCAGTTTGCTGGCAAAGAACTGAAATTTGTTTCCTCACATTTACAGAGGCTAGAATTCTAAGACCAAGGGGCCAGCATGGTTGGTTTCTGGTGAGAGCTTGCTTCCTAGCTTGTAAGTGGCTTCCTTCTTTTTGTGTCTTCACATTGCAGAGAGATAGAGAGAGAGAGAGAGAGAGACCACTTTCTAGTGTCTCTCTTATAATGTCTCTATTATAAGGGCACTAATCTTGTCATGAGGGCCCCACCTTCAGGACCCCATCTAAACCTACCTCATCTACCAAAGCCTCACCTCCAGGTAGAGTTAGAGCTGCAATAGATGAATTTTAGGGGGACACAATTCAGTCCATAGCACTACTGTTGCTGTTAACCTTTCACTAAGGATTTCCTGGTATGGGAAATGTTCTTTCCAGCTGAATGCTCATGATAGCCCTTCAACCCCTGGCTTTCAGCAGTCCATTCCACACAGACAGTCTGTTGAGGATACCTTGCCCCTCCAGACAGGGTTCAATTTCAAATCCTATCCTTCAAGGGCTGACTAACCCCACTGGGAAATTCACACTATCCTTCCATCAGTGGAAGCCCAACTTCCTTTTTCTGTAATATTCTCTACTCCACTCTCAGGTTATTAGCCTTCAGACACCTTCAGATGAAAGTCAGGCAGCAGCTTCTGTATTCTTCATCCCTTCCCACCCCACACTGAGTACTCTGAGGAGGTTTCTGAAACTACTTGACTTGGAGGCTGGGGAAGGAACCCCCTTTTCAAGAGTACCTTGGTGACTTTTTTTTTTTTAACTCCCAATCTTTAGTAACATAGTCTTGAGGCAAAGCACCAAGGTAAAGCATGCTTGGCTTTTTCAAGCAACTGAAACCAAAATTTTGTGGTTGGAACATAATTAGTAGAGCGGGAAGTGGCAGACAATGAAATCAGACATGTAAGCGAGACTGAGATCCTATAGATTATGGGAGCTGATAGTGAAGAGCTGGTTTTTATTCTAAGTGCAATGGATAACCATTGGAGGTCTTTAAGCAGGGAAGTGATATGAGCAACATACTGAGATTTACATTTTAAAGATGTACCTCTAGCTGGTATATAGAGAATTTATTATAAGGGGGAAAGAATGGAAGCGAGGACATCAAATATCAGGCTCCCAAGTAATCCAGGTGAGACATGTAAGTGATTTGGCTTAGAATGATAGCAGAAAGAAGAAATAAAGACAATAGATAGGAAATATGGTTTGGAAGAATAATTGAGAGCATGTGCTAAAGGTCTGAATGTGGAAGATGAGGGGACAGAGATTAAGAATGACTTCTAATTTGGGGGATGGATAAGGGTGATATTAACTGACATGGAAAATATTGAACTAAGAATAAGTTTTGGTTTTGCTTTTGTTCTCTGATCTGTGTTTAAGAACAGAAGGGATTACAGAATTCTATTTAGGTTATATTAAATCTGAGATATTTATTAATTCAAGTGGAGAGGTCAAAAGGCACATCAACAAATATTTAAATTTGGAACTCAGTGGTCATGGCTAGAGATAGAAGTTTAGTTGCCATGGGCATATACATGGATTTAAAGCCCAGTGACTGAATGGAAACACCTAGTGAGAGAATGTAGAAGGAGAAGAGGGACCCAGGACCTAGCTCTAGGTAATTGACATTGAGAGGAGGAAGAGTCAGCAAAGAGACCCAGAAGAATCAGAATACATCTTATTCAATAATTTCTCAATATTTAAATATATGAGTAGTGAAATAGAACCCTGTTCTTCAATCATTTCTCACCTCAGCACTAGTGAGAATCTAAAGCAGCAAGACCTAAGAGGATATTGTCTAATTTGTAGTTCAATAGGTAATTATTTGAAAATCTTGTTAAAAATTTGGAGAAATTTCTCATAATGCTGATATTATGGAATTGGACTCATATGTATACTTAACCACAGTAGGTCATTATTATATATAGACGTTCGTATGCAGAGGTTAGGAGCATAGGCTTGCTTCTGTGAGCCCCAGTGTTTTCATCTGTGAAATGGAGATAATAATAATAGGACCTATCTCACAGGACTAATCTAAGGGTTAAATTATTTAGTAGATGTAAATACTTAGAACAAAGCCTAGAACATAATAGCACTGAAATAAGTATCAGCTATGAGCATCACACGTAGTTGTTATCTTCTGGGAGCTTGAGCTGTCTATAGTATCTCCAGATTAACATAAAAATGAGTGAGAGTTTTCTAGATTCAGGAATGAATTAAGAGTTAATTTTTTTATGTCCTGGAGAGAACTAGTTGTGAACCAGGTAGAAAACAGGTTTGTCCTACAATTCTGGCACTTACCAGAATTATAGTTTTGGAAAAGTCATTTAAATCATGGGGCCCCAGTTGTCCAATTTAGAGAGTGGAGAAATGGAAGGACTGAAAATTCTTAATGATTTTCTCTAAATTTTATAAAGATTTCTTTCTCATTTCACATGATTTTCCTTCTTTTGAATATACACATGGATGGAATTCACTGTAAAATGGGTTAAAATCTTCCCTTAAAGTCTGTGCATAATTAGTTTTTAAGGAGCTTGAGATCATAGGGAATAACAGTGGGGTTTTTTGGGGTTTTTTTTTTTTTTGGTTATTTTTGTAGATTACAGATACCAAAGCTCCAACATAACTGTGACTGTAAATCTGTCCAAATGTCATGCTGAGAAGCTAATGCAAGCTATTTAGGAAAATTCTTACTTCTGTTGAGTCTGAGATAATTTATTTTGTCTATCACTCATTTGTAACGTGTCTTTTAAGAAAATATATAGTGATTTCAATACATTTAGTTTAAAATTGATAAGTTTAAAACTATCTATTTGAAACTGCACATTCAGGGAGTATTTTTTTTTTTTTTGGATCTTAAGTTTGAATATAAATTTTTATTAGGTTGAAGACATACACAAAGTGTAATTTAATGTGCAAATATCATGAGAACAGAACATTGTAACTATTACTACTCTTTTTTCCTTTTCAAATATGTCAAAGATAAACTTCATATATGAAAATAGTTTTGGGAGATTTGACAATGCTGCTTGGTTATGATCAGATATTGGGCACTCAGTCACCCAGCCTTCTGAAGACCTTGCTTCTGACTAACTACTGGCGGCAAAACTGTTTCCCTCCTTCTTATTAGCGATGGGATCTTCTACCTAGAGATTTCAGAACAAAAGGTAAGAAAGACAGTTAATTATAGCCCAGACCTCACATGAAGAGTTAATGAATTTTAATGCACATCAATTAATAATTAATTGGGTTTTTACCTGACTATAGCTAGAAGTATTGGGTGATGAGAAGAAAAGAGGCCCCGTTTTAATTGAAATACAACAGTCATTCTGCTATGGCTTTGTGTCCCTGGTTCTCCTTGTCTTTAAGTCAAAATCAGAAATAAAAAATCTGAAGCTTCTAAAGAGGTACACATGACCTTTCACATAACGCAAATACAAAATCCTTTATAACTCTATATGGAGCAATGCTGTTTCAAAGCATTTTTACATGATGTGTAGGCAAGGTAGATATTATATTTTAGTATGTAAAATAAAAAGGAAAAAAGAAAGTCAATAAAGAAAAGAGGGTGGGAGAGAAGGTAGAAGAGCTCAGAAGATTTAAAAGTCTTGGTTTCATTTCACGGCTAATGAAATTGAAACAGACACAAGACTCTGAGTCTTATGAATCTAACTCCAGTTCCCTCTCACCACAACATAAAACACCATCCAACTTCAGTACACCCTCAAAGAAGAACAATCAAGCTAGAGTAATCACACTTGTGTAGTATCAGCTTAAGGATAGACAAGTATATTAATGGTAAGAATATGGAATATAGCAATAGGCATGCATATATGTGGCCAACTGTTTCTCAACAAAGGTATCAACATAATTCAATGAGAAAAGGAACACTTTTCAACCAATGCTTTTAGAAACAAGTACATAAATATTTAGGGAAAAGAAAATTGAACCTTCACTCCTACATTGTACCACACACAAAAATTAATTTGAAATGGATCATAGACTTAAACATCTAAAATCATGAAGCTCCTACAAGAAAATAATAAGAGAATGTTTTTGTTATTGGAATAGGCTATATTTTTTTCAAAAGGACACAAGAAACAAGAACCATAAAAACTGATAAATTGAATTTCATATAAATGAAAATCTTCTCTTCGTCAATAATTAAAAAATAAAAAGGCAAGCCATAGCCAGGGAGAAAATATTTGCAATACATCTATATGACAAAGGCTTGTATCCAAAATATGTAATGAGCACTTATAAATCAATAATAGACAAAAATACCAATTAACCAATTAAGTTTTAAACCAAGTAAAAAAACTTGCAATAAAGTTCTTTCAACTACACTACAGATATACAGATGGCTGATAACCATATAAAAAGCTGCTCAATATCATTAGCCATCAAAAATTCAACTAAAATACACAATGAGATACCACTTCACCCCCATTAAAATAGATATACTAAAAACATAGATAAACTTCGTTTCATCTCAGAGATATAGAGAGCAGTAAAGAACATTGATCTCACCATTACCAAAAAAAAAAAAAAAATCTCTAACTTCAAATTAGTGACTTTTTCTTGAATCTATCAGAAAACTTTAACTTCAGGGCAGAAATTTCATGGATAAAAAGGAGCCCAGAATTTGTATAGTTGAGTCAAATGCCACTAGATGCCATATAAGGCTGTAAAAAGAGTCAGTTAATATGTTTAAATGAACTACTAAAGGCCAAATATCTATTGATAGGAAGGTATAAAGTCATTTGTGGCTGCAATTATAGGGTAGTCTGTGCCCTCTAACGTAATTTTTTCTCCATGAACCGCACCAGATGCTCAGAGAAAATTGTGTAGATTCCTGAGAATAGTTACCTCATGACACTTGTCGGTGGGGGGTGGGGGGTGGGGTGGGGAATTGCAGCCAGTCAAAACTCCACCCAAACCCATCTCCCCTATCTCCCCTAGAGGGAGATGGTCTGCAGGGAGAATAGTCACAAAACTCTTGCTTAGGGCACTGTTGGGAACCCATTAAAGCTAGAGAAAAGAAACAGAGAAAATGTTAAGTTCTACCTCTGTGGAAGGGGCAGGAATGTGTGCTAAGCAAAATTATATGTACTCTAACTGGAGCAAGAGCAAAAAACACTTGTGAAAGCCACCCCACACTGAGATGCAGGTTCACCTTGCCTAAGAATGAGGCTTAATCAGAACAGCAGAGAGCATTTCCCCCTCCTCCACCTTCCATCACCTTGCCAGCAAGCATTGGTAATTTTAACAAAGGGATGTAGCTAGAGAGCTGTTTTCTCTCTGGGGAGAATGTATTGAGTAAAAACGTTCTGGAAAGCTCATCCACACCCTATAACTAGGGGATTTGAAGCCTGTGCAATAAACTGCAAACCCAGCCCAAATCCTGAGTATATTAACACAATCCTCCACACTAAAAGCCTAGCATAAGACTAGGCACACACATATCCAAGTATAAAAGAGTATTTATCTCATTATCTACTCTTGTATACAATATGTCCAGCTTCTAACAAAAATTTACAAAGCATGTGGAAATGCAAAAAAAAAAAAAGAAAAGAAAAAAGTTTGAAAAGACTTTTTTCATCAGAACCAGGGTCAAATATGACTTTAATGTTGGAAATATCAGACAAAGAATTTAAAATAACTATAATTAACATGTTAATGGCTCTTAATGAAAAGGTATACCACATGTAAGATCAGATAGATATTTTCATGGGAGAAATAAAAACTACAAAAATCAAATGGAAATGCTAGAAATATAAAACAAAAACAGAGATGAAGACTGCCTTCAATGGACTCATCAGTACACTTTATGCAAACAAGGAAAAGATCAGTGAACTCACAGATAAGTCAATAAAAATTACCCAATCTGAAACACAAAGAGAAAAAAGTGAAAACCGAGGGAGTGTCCATGAGTTGTGGGACTATATCAAACAGTCTAACATACATGTATAATTAGAATTCTAGAAGAAGAGAGCAAACAGTGTCAAAGTATTACTTGAAAAAATAGTGGCTGAGAATTCTCCAAAGTTAGTGACAAGACACTAAACCACAGATTTAAGAATCTCAGAAAAGCATTTGGTTTAGGAGGGGGAAGGGAACACCTATACATATCATATTCAAATTGCTAAAAACCAAAGACGAAAAGAAAATCTTGCAGAGAAAGAAGACACATTACCTACAGAGAAATAATGTTAAGAATTACAGTAGACTTCTCATCAGAAATCATGCAAGAAAAGATACAATAGAGTGATATCTTTCAAGTACTGGAAGAAACAGAAAGAGTATCAATTTAGAATTCCATACTGGTAAAATATAATCCAAAAATGAAGGAGAAATAAATATTTTCTCAAACAAGCAAAAAGTTAGTGAATTTTTAAAACTTAGTGAATTTATTGCCAACAGGCCATCTTGAAAATAAATACTCAAGAAAGTTATTCAGACAGAAAGAATGTAAGAAATTTAGATTTACACAAAATATGAAGCGCATTGAAACAGGAATAAATTAAGTAAATTAAATTTATGTTTTTCTTAACTTTTACTGCTCTAGAGAGAACTGGAGCAAAAGATAACAGTGCCGTTCATAGCACATGTAAAAGCTAAAATATATGACAGAGTACAACAAAGGATGAGGGGAAGGAATTAGGAATATACTGTTATAAGGTCCTTACTACATGTAAGGGGGTATAATATTGTTGGAACATAAACTCAGTCTTCATCAAGATAGGCAATACTCTGTGCTATTAAACAAACTTTACCATATGTAAAAGAAAATAATTCACACAAAACATGTTCTAAGACCATAATGGATTTCAACTAGAAGTCAGTAACTGGAAGATATCTAGAAAATTCTCCAATATTTGAAAAGTAAGCAACACACTTCTGAAAAGACTGAAAACACAAAATATTGACAAGGGTGTGGAGCAAATGAATCCCTTTTATATAATGATTGTGAGTGTATAAACTGACCCAAACTTGGAGAACTGTTTGTCAGTTTGTTAAACATATGCTTTTCATATGACCTGGCCTTTCAACTCCTAGTATTTACCTAAAGGAAATCAAAACATAGGTCCACATAAAACTTGTAAAAGTATTTTTATTGCAGCTTCATTAATAATTGTTCCAAACTGGAAACAATCCAAAAGTGTGCCAGAAGGAAGGAAGACAAATAAATTGCTGCATGTAATGCAATGTAGTACTATTAAGTAATAAAAAAAGAATGACCTACTGATACATGCAACTAGAGAGAGAAATCTCAAAAATCTCTCAAAAAAATAGCATAAGTAAACACATACTGGGTAGTTCCATTTATTTGAAGTTCAAGAACATACTAAACTCTTGTTGATAGAAACAAAAGAGTGTCTGTGGGTGAGAGAGATTGATGCAATGGAGGATGAGGAAACTTTCTGGGTTATAGCAGTGTTCTTTGATTGGGGTGTTAGTTATATATTTGTGTGAATTTGTCAAACTCATTAAAGTACTGGCTGTGAATCTAACTGTATGTAAACTTTACCTAAAATAATAAAAGAATGTTTAAAATTTCTTTAGCAGATAGTATTACAGTATTAGTCAAATTTTAAAAACAAGAGACAATAAATTAATAATATGTACAAAAACACCTTAAAAGAAACTAAAATTAATCATCAGCTTATTTTACTCTTAAATAAATAAAATTTCCAAAGCAATAGAATTTAAAGTTTCTTAATACTCAAATTAGTTTAAAATCATAATGGAGACCTGGTAAAAGTTTAGATTTTAGAATGTTTAAGCAATGGACAAAAATATAAGTTAGCATCTTGTATATTTCAATTATCCATCTTCTTCATTCAATGCTATAATTACCATCTTTTACCATAATTAATCAAGATTTACTTAAGTGTAAATAACAGACACCCAAAAGTATGGCTTACACAAACTTACTTTTCAATTTCTATTAATTTTCAAAGAATATTCTTGGAGGAAGATATATATATCTTCAGAATCTGTTAAAAAATCGAATGTTTATTTATGGCTGACAAAATTTATTCTTATAGCAGATTTTGTCCCTTCATAGCATTGTTTTTTAATGGGGCACTGTGTGATGGATATTAATTGTCATTTAAAAATTTGTTTTACTTTTGGTTTTTCATTTCATTACAAGAAATTTGTTAACTTTCTTTTTGTGATACTTGATAGGACACTGTCTCGTGTATTAAAAACGGATGACTTCCCAAAGTGCAGTATGTCTTTACTTCTTGGCTAGCTTCCCATGTGGAAAAATAAGTGTTCATAATTATCTGAAGAAGAGTGTTTGCATATTACTCCTTAAGCATATAATTATCTCATATTTTGGGAAGCATTTTATGTGTAGGCCTACAGCATACTGTATGTTTTCTTTAAAAGGCAAAGTAGCTAAAAATGAACGTGTGGAAAATGTGACAGTCATACCATGCTAGCTGTATTTGTTACTGTGCCACTATATGATTTAAAAGCCACTAATGCAAAAGGAAAGTGCATGGTACTTGCTGTGTGTTTCTAATTGGCACAATTTGCTAATACAGTCCTTGACGCCAGAATTCTGTTGTTCACATATCTGATTTAATATAATTAAATGGCAGGCACTTTTTCCTTGCAATTTTGGAACATCAGAACAAACAGAAAGAAAGGCCATGCACGTGAATACTAATTAATAGCAGTTCTTGCTAAATATAAATTGCCTTCCTCAAAGGCAACTATGATAAAGACACTTAAAAACAAATGCACGAAAAATCTGTTTTCTAGAATAGAATTTTATCAAGATTTTCTCTGATTCTCTCCTTCAGCCTCCAAATATACAGCAGCTTGAGCTTTGGAACTGTGATTAAGTAAAACCTTTTCTCATCCCTCACCTAATTCCACTCACAAGAATCAATATCCATGCTGGCTTTTAATGAATGGGAAGCTACTCAAGAGAGTAGGTGAAATTTGAGCTCTAAGCTGAGATAAGCCCACCCCTCTCCATACACAGTGTTGTCTTTCCCCCTCTTTTCCTTCTCCCCACTCAACTGCCTGGCCCCAAACCCTTGATGACAAGGATTTTTCTTGATGACAAGACTCCTCAGTGCAACCCTAAATTCACTCATTCATCCATTCATCCATCCACCAAAGATTTATTGAGCATCTACTAGGTGTCAAAGACATGTTAAGTACTAGGAATAAAATATTAACCAAGATATTCCATACCTTCAGGAAGTTTATAGTTTAGTGAGGAGAAGTGAATCAACTATAACAATATAGAATGAAAAGTACCATACTGGGGTGCTATGAGAAAGCTTCAGGATGTCTAGAGAAACCTTCCTTTAAGAGATGAAGTTTGTGATGAGCCTTAAAGGGTGAGAAGTTACTGAAATGTAGCGGGAAAGGAGAGCATTTCAGGCAGAGAACTAACTACAAATGAGAAAGGTGCTGCTCACCCCAATGTATAGAACATTGTTATATAATACATTAGTAAATGGATGTAAAAAATTAGCTGGATATAAAAAATTAACAGTCATGGGAAGCAATAATATTCCCTCCTTCTCCTGAAACATCTAGGAAATTTCTATCTAAATACTTGCATAAGTCCATCTATAACCTGTGCCTTGAGAATTGGCCTCTTCCTTGCAGAATTATTTACCACATTGTTTGCATCTTTCTTGTCAGAAAATTTGGTATGTTTTCTTTTGTCATACATTGAGAAATATACTCTTATTTGACTTGGCAATCTGCAAGCCCAGAGCTATATTTAAATATAAATCATTGGGCCTGTTGTAATTTTTTTCGTCAACCACATTTTGTTGAAGAATATGTTTTTTGACCTCTCTAATTTTATTTCCAGCCATCCTGTTATGCTGTGTGTCACCACAGATCATTTTTTTACAAGTTTATATACATTGAAAATACTTATTTCTGTAGTAAATTCTTACAAGATAGTCTCACTTGGGCCTTGATACAATGTTGCTGAGAATTAAATTACTTAATATACTTGAAATAAAATGCACATTCTCCTAATCACTCATTCTTCATTTTCAAAAATCACAGAGATGGCTTGTAAGAAACAATGTAACATTCATAAAACACATAAAGTCATTATTCTTTACTTATCAAAAAAGCCAGCAATACTTTCACTGATAGCCTTTATTTTAAAATCAGCATTACTGCATTCATGACAAAGCTTGCATAAGGAAAGGTTTAAAAAACATAGTTTGCTAAAAAACACTCTGTATTTCTACAACAAAATTTGTTTCCATCCACATATTTATATTAATAATGCATGTCATGAATGAGTTGTCTATAAGTGTTAGGCTACATTCCATGATATATTTGCATTTCCAAAATAAAAAGAAATATTCAATATGAATTTTAAAATGTGTCCCAGTCCTGATAATTCTTTTCTCCCCCACTTTTTATTATTCAAAATATAATTTTAACTAGTTTAAAACCTGGAGAAGTTAAAGAAGCATCCTTAAAATGAAGAATCAGTCTGTGCCATATCTTTTTGAGAATAAAATGTTCTAGGAGATCATAATGGAACAAAATGCTCATTGGAAGACAGCAATTATAGGACAAACAGTACATTCATCAGAGTGCTTGCTGCCACAAATAAATTGAAGGTCCAAATGGCATACATAATCCAAAATTAAAGTTTTTTCAAAATTATAGTCTAAGAGAAGGAAGAATGATATTTATCTTGAAAGAATAGATGTGATATTTCATTATAAAACTGAGAAAAAATACGCTAGAATTGTGTTAAATAAGCAGCATAGGACTTAAAGCCCTTTTATATTTGATTCAGTTCTCATCACATACCACTCGTCATTCGCCTTCCTCCTTCTTCCCTTCTTCATTTTTTCCATCCTTTTCTTTCCTTTCTTTCTTTTTTCCTGCCCTTATTCCTATATATGTTGGACTTACAAATGCATAGATAATACAAGAATAATAATTCAATAGTCAAAGTCATTATGACTTCATATTTTGTACTGATTCTCAGTGTGCCTGCTTTCTATTTTTTCCTCATTAGATAAGGGTCAGACCCTTTCAGGTTTCATAAATTTCTAACCACCAGAACCTTTTAAGTTCTAAGACTTAAAAGACAGATGCAAATCAATTCTACTTGATACCAGAAATAAATACAGACATAAGACTTTCAAAAAAGAAGTTAGAACAGTGTAATTTCTTCCTTATTCATTTTATTCTCATTAATTCTAACAAGAAGACATTATTTGCAATGATTTGCAAATATTTTATCAGATCCTCATCAGTAGTGAAGTGAGAAATATTTAACTTTATTCCATAGCATTTGTCTTATTTACATCTTTTCTGATTAATTTTCAAAGTTGCAGTTTGAAATAGATTTATTTTATTTTTTTATGTTGATATGTAATTTTCTTTATCCCGATATCATTAAAAAAACCACTGGAAAATATGTTCAGTTGAAATAGGTGCCTATGATCTTTCCAGTGGTTGAAGAAAAAACTTATATGCAGAATTTCCCGTGCAATCTCTAAAATATATTTATCAGCAGTTTTACTGATCAACAGCCAAAGGTTTATAAACCCACATGTTATTAGTTTTTAAGCACCAGAGGATAGAACAGTGATAATATGAAAAAGAAAGAACTCATTAGTTTTTAATAGAGCATTGGACGGCACAGATTTTGCATCCAACTATTTACCCAGGGTTTCTCACCATGCTCTACGAAACTGCTACTCAATAAATAATAAAAGATTAGGGCTTCCCTGGTGGCGCAGTGGTTGAGTCTGCCTGCCGATGCAGGGGACATGGGTTCGTGCCCTGGTCCGGGAAGATCCCACATGCCACGGAGTGGCTGGGCCCGTGAGCCATGGCCGCTGGGCCTGCGCGTCTGGAGCCTGTAAAAAAACATTAAAACCTTAAACCTGGAAAACTTAGAAAAAAATATTAGAAAAAATTTTTTGAGATTATAAAAATCCTCAAATGATTTACTTGAAGAGACACCTTCATTGCTTCCATGTGCAAGGACTAATGATGGCCAGGGGCCTGGGATAGGTGAGGAGCGCTTCTTGGAAAACATAGTCAGAGGTACGTGATAAAGCAGGCCCTCCGCATGACTCTCTCACTGTCACCCGCATATCTTTTTACCATTTGCTACAAGAAAATGATAGTCTATATACGTATTTATCTACTTGGACTGTTACGACCGTGATTTTCTTTTTCCAGGACAGGCTTTTTTGTTCTAAGCAACTCAGCTCCTAGGCAGGGTGACTGCAATGAGTCTTCATGTCTAGAGCGTAGACAAAATAAAAGAAGATTCTAATTAAAGGATCTGCTCTTAGGCTATTGACATCTGCAGAGACAAGATTTCACAGTCACTTTGGCTCTGTCTATACCCGCTCTGGCGTTCTACACAGACTCTTTTAATTAGGATGTCATGTCTTTAATAATCTGACATTCATTTCTTCCCTCTCCTTCTAAAGGTAATGGATCTTTGATAGTTGCTCAGATGCTTATTGAAATGAGATTGGATGTGCCTTTCCTACTGAATCAAACCTGAAGGTATATTTACCTTTGTCCCAACCAGGAGATGAAGATGAGGGCTGAGTTTCAATTTGGTCCCTTTTATCCACTGAAACAGCAAAAAGTAAATACGTATGAAGAATGATTGTCTGGAAAATCTATGAAACCAGCAGGCTGCACGTCTTCTTTATAAAGCCAAGTTGTTCACTAAATATTTCATCCATTTGCATTTGATCTTACAAACAAGTATAAAGAAATGAGAAGCAGTAGGCAGAGAGATGGAAAACCCTCTCTCTCCCAGGACTTGGCACAGTTCCTCACTTATCATTGGACTGCACAGTGGAATGTTATTTCTCAATGCCTTGAATTGTTTGAAACTATTAATGAATATGGTGTCCCCACAAGAGTTAAAAGTCTTGTTTCCAGGACTTATCTCGCAGTGGTACAGTAGGGTGTAAGTACTACTCTAGACTCAGACATCTCTGCCTTTACGAACCGCATCTCTAGCTGTGACTAGCCCTGTAATCTTAATCTCTCTGAGCCTCAGTTTTCTCCTTTGCAAGTAGGGTAATTTCAAGATTTAGCTCATAAACTGTGATAAAAATAAAAAAAATAAAGCCCTTAATGCCTGGCACACAGTGAGCATGCAAAAATTTCTATAAGATTTTCACTGGTTATTGATCTTATAAAATTTATTCTCTAATGATACCGTTATGGCAAAGATACCGAAGAATGTAATACAGTAGGAAATAAAAACTAGTAAATAAGTTTTTAGGATCTTCCTAAGGACAGCAAAAGATAGCAGCAGTAGAAAATTAGGGAAAAGAAAACAAATTTCTATCAACTGCTATTGGGAAGAAAAGATAAAATTAGGGAGGGGAGAGAAGAAGGAGTTAGGGAGAGAAGAAATAAGCATTTATCAACAGGAATTATTTTCAAAATAATGTGTTTCTAAAGTAGAAAAAATTTGTACATCTTTCAATTCAATATTTTGAGAGGGATGATTGGGTTAGAAGGTTAGTGTTGTGTAAAAATGTTTATTCTTTTTAACAACAAGGTCATTGACATATTCAAACTCTTAAAATGATACATGGTTTACTGCCTATGGGGAATTCATAGAAATATTTTGACAAAAAATATGGAAGAAAGTTAAATTCTAATTTTTGGTGCCATTAAAATTGTCTATGATGAGTGTTCACCGCTCAGGCTTTTCCATCCATAGATCTGGCTAATAACAGCCATGTGCTCCAGAGGTTTAGTTACTTCATTAGAGAGAATCTGAAAACCTTCCCTTTTCCCTGTGGTTTATGTTGTATTTCAAGGGGAACTGTGTCACCATCTTTTTGCCTTCATCTTTGGAGAGCTATACAATGTATTGCCCACTTTAGAGAATTTTTCCAAAACTCTCAAATCTGTTCTTCGGGCAATATGATGCAATGTTTTTGTTGTTGTTGTTTTATTTATTTTACTTTTTTGAACATTCACTCTGCTTCTTCTCAAGATTAAATATTCTACGTTTATCTGCATTGATTTCTGGCATTTGCCATCTTTTAGCCCAGGTATGTAAGTGATCCAACTTCTGCTTCTGACTGCATAGTTCTTTTTTACTGTTCTTCTGACTTTATTGCAATATCAGGTATCACTGCTGTGGCATTTTTCCTTTGGGCCACAGTATAAAGTCAATCCAATGTATATAGCACAAATCTCTCTGGGGTTGGGTCTTCTCTGATAATTGCTGCATGTTTTTAAAAGATAAGCTTGAGTACTTTATGTTGAGTATTTACATCTCTGAAGATAAGGAATAACCTCTTTAGAAGATAATTATCCCCGAATTTTAATTCTAATATTAAAAGTAGCCCTTTCCAGAATCTTGTAAAACCAATCAGTAGAAGCCTTCTGTCTCCTCAAACTATAAAACAGGATCAAACATTTGTGTCTTTTACTTGTGCAAATCAGATCCCTTAAAAGGCATAAGCCTTCTTTTACCTTAGTGTGTATTTTGAAAAATCAATACCTAGCTGATATTAGTAGCTCTAATCAACTGGGGATTTTAATCAGAAGGTCTAGAAATTTTGGAGAAGAAAGAATTTTAGGGAAGAGCCAATTTTATAGAGTACTGAATTCTCTGGTCATAGGGTAAGAGGAGAACCTAAAGGAAAATTGTGAGGAATAGAGGTGGCAGAATTCTGACTAATTTTTGACAGAGGTTCTAATTGTGTCTTAATGAATAAGAGACATTGTTGCAGAGATAACATTCCATATAGATTTTGATGTGCCTATTTATTTCCTTTATACATTTTACAATTGAGCTGCTTGATTTATTTCTTATTAATTAGTAAAATCTCTTTGTGTACTAGGAGTAGCCCATTATCGTATGTGTTGGAGACGTTTTAAATTATATTATCTATCTTTTGATTCTGCTGCTGATGTATTTTCTCTAAAAACATTGAAAATATTCTCTGTAATCAAACCTCTCAGTCTTTTCCAATACATCTGTGTTATCTTGGGTTCTTCCCTGCTCCATATCTATGCATAGATATAAATATATTAGATAAGTAGATAGATAGATAGATAGATAGATGGAGATAGACATGGATAGATGGGTAAGAAGAGAGAGGGAGAGTTCTGGTCCTGGTAGAATAAAGAGATAGAGATATGAGTGGGGTAGGAATAGGAGTAATGATAGCATTAGGGTTAGGAGTAGATATAGAAATAGAGATAGGTAGAGGTAAGTAGTACTTAGGAAATTTATTCATGTAATTTTAGTTTATGGCCAGAACCATTCATTTATCCACTTATTCCTGTGCCACTGTCATGTTGCTCTGTTTGCAGCTTTATAATGTCTTATTAACTGATAGGGGAAGTTCTTCCCTTATATTCTTTTACAAAATTTCTTGGCAATTCTTACACTCTTATTGTTCCATATATATTTTGTAATAATGTTTTTAAATTTCATTCTTTTTTTATCTTTATTGGAGTATAACTGCTTTACAATGTTGCATTAGTTTCTGCTGTACAGAAAAGTGAATCAGCTATATGTATACATATATCCCCATATACCCTCCCTCTTGAGCCTCCCTCCCACTCTCCCTATCCCACCCCTCTAGGTAATCAGAAAGCATCGAGCTGATCTCCCTGTGCTATGCAGCAGCTTCCCACTAGCCATCCGTTTTACATTTAGCATTGTATATATATCAATGCTACTCTCTCACTTTGTTTTATTTTGCAGCACTATTTACAATAGCCAGGACATGGAAGCAAACTACATGTCCATCAACAGATGAATGGATAAAGAAGATGTGGCACATATATACAAAGGAATATTACTCAGCCATAAAAAGGAAAAAATGAGTTATTTGTAATGAGGTGACTGGACCTAGGGTTTGTCATACAGAGTGAAATAAGTCAGAAAGAGAAAAACAAATACTGTATGCTAATGCACATATATGGAATCTAAAAAAAGGTACTGATAGGTGGTAGGGCAGGAATAAAGACACAGACATAGAGAACAGACTTGAAATTATTTTGATCAGCTAAAATGAGCTGCTTTGGAATTCTGATTGCAGTTTTATTGTGTGTATATAGATTGGGATTGTTTTACATCCTTGTAATATTGTCTTTCCAACCAGAAACATGGTATGTCTTTCTGAATTTTAAACATTCTTAGTTTCAAATTCCATCTTACTTGTTATTTAATATTAGGCTTGTTAGTTTTGTTCCCTTAACATCAATTTTTTCAGCTGAATTTGGCCTAAAAATAACTTCTTACAGGATTATTAAGAACTCTACAAAGAAAACATCTGATTTCATTTTAGAAGATAAATTTAACGCTTAGCACAACAGTCCTGTACATTCCATTCAATCTTAGCCCCATTTCTAGCAAAAGAAGGGAAGTGAAGGAATGGATATAGAAAGAGCATAATTTTAGATATTTATGAGCCACTTTCTACCCCAATAATAGTATTCATTAATACTCTATTAATATGGTATTCACAAATTTTACTACTTGCATCAACCTTTAAAATATGTCACTATATTTTTTCACTCCTTCTTACAAAGAACCTCTAACCTCTGTAGAAAATGAAGCAGTGACTGTGATGTTGAAAAATGTTCAGTTAGTCTCAATACACAATATAACTTGAAAGAATGGGGCCTCCAAGTTCTTAAAACAAAACATACAAATGACCACAGCAACAAAACCCTCTTCTTGGCCCTTTAATGCAATAGGCTGGATCATGTCTTCGTTCCAGGGTTTGGATTTCCTCTTAACTCATACTTAAAAGTTCTTTACTTCCTTTATCCTCCCCCTTAAGGTGAGCTTGTGGTCTTCAGTTTCTCCTTTGGGTCTGGCCACAGTAACTTACACACTTCAAGCATCCAGCCTATGCCAACCTGGAGAGCACCTTGTAACCAGACTTGTCCTGCCCTCCAGAGACTAATCTACTGTCTCATCCTGTGAGCTAAACTCCCTCAACCAGAACTCCTCACTACAGTCCCATTGTCAGGAGAGCTTTGTTACGGGGGAGATTGTCATCATCACTATGAGTTAGTAAATAATATCAGCAAAGAAGACTTATTTCATGCTCATTAAATATCCAGCACTGTACCAGATATTACACATATTTAATGAAACATTTAAAGAAAGAGTTTACTAAATTATTCCCATTGAGAGCAAAAAGTGTTAAGAAAGGTTAAATCTGGCCTAAGCTCATTAAACTAGTTAAGTATTAAACTCAAGAGTGTTAGTTTGTGTTGCTGCATTTCAATTATTAGGAATCTACTCATTAATTTAGGTAAGAATATTTAATAAGACTTTAGCATACTGTAAACTGAGAGGAGAGGGTGTAATCAAATGTCCACTTCTCGAATTTAGTTTTGTCTCTGCTGTTTCCTTATGCTATACCTCCTTCTCAAGAAATACCACACATATTAACAAGGTCACTGTCTCCATTATTTGCAAGTTAATTGATAGGCGGGGTAAAGATTTAAAGTTACAAAAATGGATTTGTTTATGATCTTTGAAGAGCATGTATTTTGTGGAGTAGAGTTGCTTTATAAAACTTTCACTTGGGATACTTTAATAATTGCTGGAATTTATCTTCATTTGCTATTTAAGCAGCTCACTATTGCATTTTTGCTATGTTTCTCATATATTTAATCTCTAGTTTATACACGTAGATCTGATACTGCCTCTTTAAATATATGGTTACACTTCACTTAGAAGTGTTTATCTGTTTATGGGGGTGTTTATCTGTCAGTCAGTCAGCTAACATTTATTGAGGACCCAGAGAGTATGTGCGTGTTTGTGAACACAAAGCTTGTAGATTATTTCATTTTGAAAAGTGGCACTTGTAAATCCTGGCCGACTAACTCTACAATGAGGATAATACTGTTTCCCAAGACCTAGTCTGTGTAAACACTATTGTAACCGAGTCTTTTGGCCTCCAATACATTAATCACATGCACTTGGTATGATGCCTGTGAGAGTGACCTAATGCATGGTTTAATTTTTGTTGTTAATACTCCTAATGTTTAGTCTGTAACAGGATCACTCCCCAGGCTAGATTTGGGTTGTGAGCTCATGAATTTCTCGCTGTAGACATTCTTACACTCTGGATATCAGAATGAGAATGAGATCTAGCCTAGAAACATCTATCTGTGATTCTTTATAGCTGTGTCATTGGAATAATTATTTTGCCTCACCAGACTTCAGTCTCCTTCCGACAGAAATGTTAATAGTAATCATTACATTCATATTAACAATGAACAGCAGATATTTGTTAAATATTTACTATGTTCCATTCTTTTTTATTTTTCCTAAATTTTAGCCACACTGTGTGGCATGTGGGATCTTAGTTCCCCAACCAGGGATTGAACCCATTCCCCCTGCAGTGAAAGAACAGTGTCTTAACTACTGGACCACCAGAGAAGTCCCCTGTGTTCCATTCTTTGCTAAGAGTTTTTTTTTTTTTTTTTTTTTTTGTGGTACGCGGGCCTCTCACTGTTGTGGCCTCTCCCGTTGTGGAGCACAGGCTCCAGACGCGCAGGCTCAGCGGCCATGGCTCACGGGCCTAGCTGCTCTGTGGCATGTGGGATCTTCCCGGACCGGGGCACGAACCCGTGTCCCCTGCATCGGCAGGTGGACTCTCAACCACTGTACCACCAGGGAAGCCCTGCTAAAAGTTTTAGATAAACTATTTTTAAAGATATTTTATAATAAACCTCATTTACAACACCACCATCATCTCCATACTTCATCCTACCCACACTGAACTTAAAACATTTCAGTGGCTTCTCATTGCTTTAGGATAAAAACTAAAATCCTTTACACAGCCTACATGTTTCTATACTTGTCACAGTTTTCCACTCCTGCTTCCTTTCACTCTCTGTGCATCAGCCACAGCAAGCTTGCTTGCTTGCTTGTTTGCTTGCTTTTTTCATCAATTTCTTGAGTACACCCATGTTTACCTTCCTCCCATTGAAGATACACTGAGGAATATTTTCAACATATACAACAAAAGCTCCATATAGGGCTTCCCTGGTGGCGCAGTGGTTGAGAGTCCGCCTGCCGATGCAGGTTCGTGTCCCGGTCCGGGAAGATCCCACATGCCGCGGAGCGGCTGGGCCTGTGAGCCGTAGCGGCTGAGCCTGCGCATCCAGATCCTGTTTTCCGCGACGGGAGAGGCCACAACAGTGAGAGGCCCGCAAAAAAAAAAAAAAAAAAAAAAAAAAAAAGCTCCATATAATCAGCCAGAGCAGCTTCTTAAATCACTTGGGAAAAGAATATTATCTAAGTAGAAAAAAATAGGCAAATCACTACAAAGAGGCAATTCATAAACTAGGAAACACAAATGGAAATAAATATTATTTCTCAGTTTCACTAGTTTTTAAGGAACTGCAAATTGAAACAATGAGATAGTATATTTGCTTTTGGGGTTCCTAGTATTGACAGAGATAGGCAAGGAAAGAGATTTCTAATATCTTTCTCATCTACTTTTATACATATATACTAAGATCCTAGCAGTGTTCTTGCAGCATTATATATGTATTATGAGGAAGATTTACACCATTCATGTAAGTGTAATATATATATAAACACAAGAAAGAATCAGTGAATTACAGAATATGGATGTATTGTTTCAAAGTATACTTGACATCACAGAGATACCTATAAAATCAGTACAACTACAGTATTTCACATTTAGTATACTGGTGAAATATATAAAACCATATTTGCAATAAAGGTAGAATCCAGCAAGTGTCACAACAGTGTTTGGACCGAAACACTTGAGATATTCTGCCATCTAAAGAAAAGTATCAGATTGAATGTCATGCATTTATCACTTAGCAACAAGAGTCCATGAGGCAGCTGATGAGTTGATATGCCACCTGCAACTTCTTGTCAAAAGTCCAAGTATGTACAGCTTGTAAATAGCATCACTCAAACTAGAATTGTAGAAAACTTTTACCTGTAAACGGTAAGGAAAAGAAACATACAACTATTATACTAAGCCAAGATTAACTCTGACCAATCATTTTTATACTTTTACTTTGAAATAATTATAGATTCACAAGAAGTAAGAAAATTAGTGGAGAGGTCCTGTGTATCATTTACCCAGGTCCCCCAATGATTACATCTTATGTAACAATAGAAAAATATCAAGACCAGAAAATTGATATTGATACAATGTATCTGTGCCATTTTATTACACATGCCATTTAAAGCATGTGGATTACGTGTATAGATTCTTACAACTACCACCACGTTCATGATACAGAACTATTCCATCACCACAACAATCTCCTTTAGGCTACCCTCTATAGTCACACCCTCTCCCTCTTCTCACTCATATCTAACCCCTCCTAACCGCTAATCTTTTCTCCATCTCTACAACTTTGTCATTTTGATTTATTCAATCACTTTTATCTTCAGTTTCTTGAACATTTGTAAATGTGAATTTTTTTAAGTAATAACACTTTCCAAAATATTTCAGAAATAAGCATCACAGCTCTCAAACCTTGACAAAGTGACAATGTTAGATGAATTTGCATGCAGTTTAACTAATTTTGGTAATTCTAAACCAATGAGCTCACTCAAAATATCAGATGAAAATGCTGACAGTGGCAACTACAGTACTAACTAGATGTACATCTTATTCAGTAAGCAAACCTTTTTATCAACTGATAAAACTTTTATCATGAATGGATTCTATTATACCTCATCTACTCATCTATTTCCTCCAAAGACTAACCATTCGTACAAACAAATAAAACATGAATTTAGCAACTACTATGTACCTAGTGCTGCATTAATACTGCATGAAGAAATATAGAGCCTTGAGGAAGCTGAAACACAGATGAAGGTATTTTTAAATATTCCATTGTTATATCTTATTTTTCTAAACTCATTTACTGAGCACAAAGTGACTACTGCATAATTGTTGTTATATAACTCTTTGTTGTAAATATTACAATGCCATAGTTTTTGAATGACTGATACAATAAAAGGATGCCATGAATACAGCAGAAATCTCCATTTGCCTCTGTTCATTAACTAAAGCTTAGATTATTGGTGTCCTGTTTTGGACCAGAGTTCTATTCCAATTATCATTGGATTTGTAGTTCAATTAAACCTTGATAGGCTGATCCAAGGATTCAATCAATCATCCAGCACAGAGCGCTAAACTCATTTTTGCACATTCAGTACCAGATAATCCAGATTTTCTCCATGTTAATAGATATTTGGGCATGGAGAGAAAACTACATCAATCTGTGTTGGCTATATTAGTACAAAGTAACCAGAGCCAGGGTTCATTTCCCGTGTAGATTTTGTGTATAAGGAAGTAAATAACTATGAAACAGATAGGCTACTCCGAGTAGAGACAATATGTTGCTTTTGTAAGTAAAAAATTACACATAATAGTGACCATGACATATATGTGTTTGTTTTATTCTGTGAGTACATTTATGAGTTAACATATATTGTAGGGAAGTTATTGGAAATAGAATACTCAGTAAAGAAAATGGTATTGTAAGATATTGAGGGGTGTTTTGTTGTTGTTTCTTTTCTATTTATTTCTTTGTTTTTGTTTCTTTTAAGATAATCTCTACAAGATCGTGGTTGAAAATATTTAGTTTGATAGACAAGCATTTGATATCCAGCTCTAATATTTATCATACTTGTGACCTTGAACAAGTATTCCCATTTGTAAAATGTAACACTATTATCTCTGTCTTAGAGTGGTCATAAGAGTGCATTAGATTTTCATTATGAATACTTAGCACAATACTGGGCATAGTGTAAGAGTTCAGTAAATGTTGGTGGTTCTTATTTTAATTATTATTATGTTTATCACCAACAAATATTTTGAGGAAAGCTTTAAAATTTATCAGTATGTAATCTCCATTAATATTCACAGTTCTCTCTTTAGAATTTCCATAATATTAATAATATCAATGACTAACTTAGTTTATCCATAATTAATGATAATGGCCAAATAAAGGCATTTCACACCGCTCTTCTCAAAGCCAACTAAAAACAATAAAGAGAATGAAAAACAGAGGGGAAAACTCCATCTGCAGTAGAACTAGGAAAGCACAGAGAAGCCATGTACTATGATGGAAGGCTGCCAAACCCAGTAGAATTTGTAGCAAACTAACAAAAATTTCTGAGAGGACATCAACACCTACCAATCTTTTCATTATGCAGTCTCCTTATAATCAATCATCCAGGCCTGAAGTGCTCAAACAATGGATCTGCAATAAGAATGCAAAGAGTGAAAAAATGTGAGAGCTTCATCATAGCACTTTTCATCCTAGAGAATCGGAGAGAAAAGGTAGAATGAGGAATCAAGGAAACAAGGCAGCCTGAACAGAAGCAGATTGTCAGAGTAGGAGGAGAGGCTAAGGGGCAGCAGCCAGCTTTGACTGCTAAACGCTTGAAAATAAATAAATGCAGTTACGTATTGAATTCATACCTTGAAGTTCTAATTCCCAATTGACTACATTTGGAGATAGGATCTTTAAGGAGGTAATTAAAGTTAAGTGAGATTATAAGGGTGGGGCCCTAGGACTGGTGTCCTTATAAAAAGAGAGACACAAAGGATGTGCCTCACAGACAAAAGGCACATAGTGAGAAGACAAACATCTGGCAGCCTAGGAGAGAGGTCTTGGAGAAATCAAACCTGCCTACACTTTGATGGATTTCCAGCCTCCAGAATTGTGAGATATGTACCACTACCCACTCTGTGGTATTTTGTTACACTCCCAATAGCCAAATTTGGAGCAATATGAGCAAAAGATAATGATAGTATTTAACTATAACCTATAGAATAAAACAAATGTACTTGAGTCTATATCGGTATAAATAAGTAATTGAGTAAATAAATAAAGGAAGTAGCAGCTCTTTTTTACAGAGGAGTTCCAATTAATAAATGTAGAAAGACAGGGAAATATAGAATTATCATTAGGTAAACACCCTAGTTACAATGGTTGCCAGCAAGATCCACCAGTGGATGAAAAAGGAAGTGGATGAAAGTTTGAGGAGAAATAGAATATTTGCAGAGCCTCAAATAACTCTCCCAAGATATTTATCAATTGCCAAAGGAAAATAGTAAATTTACACTGGAAAAACCTAACAAACACCATGTTAGCCTTGTGATTGAGGTTTACACTACTAGTTATAATGCATATAAAAATCATTTTCCCCTTGATATAATGCAGTGAAAAGGACACATCACTTCTGTAGTTTTCTTGCCAAAATGCATAACCTCATTCTAATCATGAGAAAATATCAGATGTTACAAAATAACTGACCATGAGTATGAAAATTATCAAGTATCAAAAGATATGGAAAGACTCGGGAACTGTCACAGCTTGGAGAAGACGAAGGACACAGCAACTATATGTAATGTGGGATCTTAACTGGATTGTGGAACTGAAAAGGGATATAAGGGGGAAACTGAAATTTGAATAAGTCTTTAGTTCAGCTAATAGGAGCATACTAATGTTAATTTCCTGGTTTGACCATTGTACTATGGTTTTGAAAATTATAAACATTATGGGAATCTGAGTGAAGGGTATGTGTGAACTCTCTGTTCTATATATTTGCAACTTTTCTGTAAGTTTAAAGTTATTTCAAAATAAAATTGTTTTATTATAGAAGAATAAGTTGATACATTTCTAGACATTTATCTTTGAAGGCCAATAAAGAAAACAGTCACTTCCTTAACAACTAATTTCTCACAATTTTACTGTAAAAACATGCTACTATTTCCAATGTGTATATATATATATATATATATATATATATATATACACATATATATATATATATGCTCTAGGTTTAAAGGTACTAACCAAAAGCAATGTTAAATTTCATCTCGTTTTTCTAAAAATTAAAGAAGGTTGAATCTCAGGCACAATATACTTATTTCATGCTTTTTCCTATCAAAGAGAAGACTTGCTATGAAACTTGAAAAAAAAGTAATTGTGTTATGTCACTTTAGAACAAAGTAGTAATTAATTATCTTTAAAAAGAGCAAAATTCTTGCTCAGAAATAAAAGAAAAATTAATCTAACAAACCCTTTTTGGAAAATTTATCCTACACGTAGACTCATAAATGCATGTAAACTTATATCAATCAGGATTTTTCCAATGGAATACTCTGTACCTAATGAAAGGAATGAAGTAGGTCTGTACATTTTCATAGGGAAATATGAATCCACTGTACAATAAAAAATTAGGCAGCATAGTGTGTATGTTACATTCCAATCTGTACTTAAAAATATGTATAATTTATATCTGTATGAGTAGGTATATATGTTTTTAGATGAGAATTTTCTCAAAGTCTCCCCAAGAAAATTTTGATAGTGGCTACTTCTGGAGACTAGGGCTAGGAGATGGAGTGAGGAAGAGATACTTTTAATTTTATATACTTTTATATTATTTGAGTAAGTCCTTGTTATTTCACAATAAGAATATCAAATGAAAAATTATTTTCGTAAATGGAAATAAAGTTGTTCAGTGTGTACCATGGAGTATAAATGGAACCAATTGAAGTACACCTCAGAAAAATATTTAGCATGAGGGGAAAATTTTCTTTAAACCATCAAAATTGTCCAAAGATAGGATTTACTGTCTCAAGTCATTATGTCAATCCTGTTAAGAGAGGTGTTTAGACACAGACTCACAAGACAATTACTTGGAAGAAATCTTATGCAGAGAATCCAGAAACTGGAAGAGTAGTTGGACTGGATAATTTTGAGATCCCTTACATGTCTCAACTTTTATCAATTAGTATTTCTTAAAGTACACAAAATGGTGCCGTGCTCCGGGAGTACATTTACAAAGTGATGAGACTCTCAGGATTGTTATAGATTACTGAATGATAGAAAAACTTATTATTATTACTTGAATATTTAAATGATTAAATATTCTAAATAGGGATATTCAGATGTCATGAACATTTTGTTTCCCACAGGAGGGAGACAGAACTACTTTAAAGTGAACAGCGAGTCACATTTATTTGACCCAGTGATTTCAATTGTCTTTTCCTAACAAGTGAGTAAAATTTAGATGCATCCCTCAAATTCAGATACAGGACTTAGTGGAAGGACAAGTAGGAGATTCAGGCTTTTGAAATGAAAGAAACCACCTTCTATTTCCCTGAAAAGCAGAGAGCACATGAAATAAGTGTGGTCACGATGGCTTAATGTGATTAGCTTGAGGTCCTAGTTTAAAACAAAAGGTGTTGGAATCAAATTTCAGTGAAGCTTAGAAGAAAGCTGAAATCTGGTTGGCAAATATTATTCATTCATTCATCTATTCAATAACTATTTATTGAGCACCTACTATATTACAAGCCTTTTCTACACACAGGGAAATAGTGAAAAACACAAATACCTGCTGTCATGTAGTTTACATTCTAGTGGAGGGAGAATGTTTTTGTAGGAAAAAAACAAATAAAATAACTTTATATAGGGCTTCCCTGGTGGCGCAGTGGTTGAGAGTCCACCTGCCAATGCAGGGGACACGGGTTTGTGCCCTGGTCTGGGAGGATCCCACATTGTCGCGGAGCGGCTGGGCCCGTGAGCCATGGCCGCTGAGCCTGCGCATCCGGAGCCTGTGCTCCACAATGGGAGAGGCCACAACAGTGAGATGCCCACGTACCACAAAAAAAAAAAAAAAAAAAAAACAACTTTATATAATTTTAAGTGCTCTGAAGAAAATAAAACAGGGCATTGGGTTAAACAGTGATGGTCAGGAAAGGCCTCTTGAAGGGGTGACTTTTGAATTGAGAGTCATATTAAAATATGGAGAATGAGTATTCCAAGGAAAGGAATCAGCTAATGATAAAGGTCCTAAAAACTAGTCAAAAGGATCTAACTTAGCATGCTCTAAAAAATAAGAAGCCACTGTAACTAGAATTTAGGTAGAAGAAAGCAAGGTAAGAAAAAGAAGAAATTAAAATCCCTGTGTCCAATTCACATCTGTGACTTGATTTCAATTAGATTTGAATAAAAATATTGTATTGTTACTTAATCTTTCCTATGAATCTTTATGCTCTTTGAAAAGTATAAAGCTGAAGTTATTATAGGTATTCTATTATGCTGTGGGAATTTTTTTTATTCTGTTAGTCACTGAGAAAGATGGTTTTGAATAATTGTAACACGTCTCCATTCAGGTATGAAGAAAGCTATATGTATGATTGGAAAGTCATTAAAAAAACCTGTTATAGGATCTGGGAAACTTTGATGGAACTGAGAGATCTATTGGCAAGATGAACTGCCAAGAGAGTAGAGTGGGTTCTGCTTTGACTACAGTTCTCTTCTTGAAGGAGTGTTTTCTTATAAGTTGAAATTTATAAGAAATGTATGTGCCAACAACGCTCTGGATGCATCCATCTGAAAGTTGAATACTTGAAAGATAGCCTAGGAGTAGTATAAATGGGACTGTAGCATTTGCCAACTTAGATCTCACCATTGAATAAACGGAGAGAAAAATTATTGAACGGTATAAATGCCACCTTCACTTTTTAGATACAAGCAAAGAAATGCGTGCCTGCTTGCTTAGAAGAGTTTTGCTGGACAGATGTATGCTCAGATCCAGCCTATTTATTAGAGAACAGTCTCAGCTCTCATTTTCAGTTTTAATCACTGGGTCAATTTTAAAAGGGCAGTTCTCATTATATAAACATTTGGAAGTTATAAAGCTGAAAGGTCAGGGTGTAGACAAGACAAAGATAACATACCACCAGCTGGCATACACTTCCATGAGAAAAACTTTTCTCCCAGTAAGCTCAACCCTCATATACGAATGTCCTAGGACATAGGAATTATTGTTTACCAGTTTTCTGTTTCTCCAGCAAAATGATTTTACTTGTATGTGGAGAGTTACATATATCTCTCTACCCAAGGATTATGAAAGGTGGAATTCTGTAATAAAACTTTATAACAATTTCACAATTTGATTCTATCAGACATCTTTATGTAGAATAATAATCATAATTCCACTGTTTATTTAGCAACAATTATGTAGCAATTGTTCTTTCTGAGTTATCTCATTTAATTCCTACCACATCTCTGTAAGGTGGGTATTTTCATCACCAACATACAGAAAGAGAAATTAGGAGTTACGGAAATTAAGCAATTTTCTCATAACTGTACAACAGGTCTGTGTTAGATCTAACACTTTAACCCAGGCCTGTGTAACTTCAAAAAAATATTAACCTCTGTACTACACTATCTCCTTTAGTAAATACTGCTTGAGCTGAGGGTTTTATTCAAGATGCAGTAAAATTTGTACTCCAGGATTCAAGAAATCCTAAAACACCTGTGATGCTCAAAGGAAGCATCTCAAATCTTTGACATCACTTTATCTTTATTACTTTTATCTGAAGGGTGCAATATAAACTGAAAACTTCAAAAAGTACTGGCTGGACTCAGTTAAATATAGCAGAATAAAGCTTTTTTTTTAATTTCTTTTTTTTCTTAAAATTCATGAAAAATAATAAATAGTTAAAATATAGAAAATGTGACACTCAAAGCACACTTGCAAAATCCTTCAGAATCTGGACCAAAATGCAGAAGAAAGATGAATTTGACCAATTTTTAAAATACTTTTCCTAAATTAAGAAGCATTATCTCAAGTGATCTATACAAATATCTCTTGTTGAGAGAGAAGAGAACTAGGGGCATGTGTGTATCACATGAAAAAATGGATAAGACCCTGTTAGAGATGTTGTGTGTGACCAGGGAATGTGAAGGGAGGTGTAGCAAAAGGAGAAAATGTGTTGATCAGGTATTTGTACGAACATCATGGTAGCCCAGGGAGCCACTAGAAGGTAAAATAGGATCAAGGAGAAAAAGTACAAACTGGTTGTCTGGTAGCAACACAGAGAGCTGTGACCCAAAGACTTCCTCAATAAGCCTCTTAAACAATAACAAAAACAATAACAGCAACAGGAAAGTTGTCCCTAGGGCAAGGAAATGACAAATCTATTGAGTATATTTGCAACAGTAATCCTATGAAGAAGCTGACTGGCTTATTTCACTACCTCCATTTCTCCCCACATGATTCTTTAACAGATAATTAGCTTCATTCAAAATAATAATAAAAGAAGCTATCAAGTTTAATTAAGTCCCATTTGTTTGTTTTTGCTTATGTTTCCTTTGCCTAGGAGACAGATCCAAGAAAATATTGCTACGATTTATATCAAAGAGTATTCTGCACAGCAAAGGAAATCATCATCAAAATGAAAAGACAACCTACTGGGGCTTCTCTGGTGGCGCAGTGGTTGAGAGTCCGCCTGCCGATGCAGGGGACACGGGTTCGTGCCCCGGTCCGGGAGGATCCCACATGCCGCGGAGCGGCTGGGCCCGTGAGCCATGGCCGCTGAGCCTGCGCGTCCAGAGCCTGTGCTCCACAACGGGAGAGGCCGTGATGGTGAGAGGCCCGGGTACAGCAAAAAAAATACATAAATAAAAAATAAAAGACAACCTACTGAAGGGGAAAAAATATTTGCAAATGATACTACTGATAAGGGGTTAATAATCAAAGTATATAAATGGCACATACAACTCAATATCAAAAAAACAAACAACCTGATTTTAAAAATGGGCAGACTGAACAGATATTCTTCCAAAGAAGACATACAGATGACCAACAGGCACAAGAAAAGTTGCTCATCATTGCTAATCATCAGAGAAATGCAAATCAAATCCACAGTGAGATATCACCCCACACCAGTCAGAGTGGCTATCATCAAAAAGTCTACAAATAACAAAAGTTGACAAGAATGTGGAGAAAAGGGAACTCTACTACACCATCGGTGGGAATGTAAATTGGTGCAGGCACTATGGAAAACAGTATGGAGGGTCCTTATAAAACTAAAATTGGAACTACTATGTGATCCAGCAATTCCACTCCTGAAGAAAATGAAAACACTAATTCAAAAAGATAACTGCACCCTGATGTTCATAGCAGCATTATTTGCAACAGCCTAGATATGGAAGCAACTTGAGTCCACCAACAGATGAATGGGTAAAGAATACATGGTGAATATATTAGGTTGACCAAAAGGTTCGGTTTTTTCCATAAGATGGCTCTAGCAGCATTTAGTTGTCTTTAACTTCATTCGAAACAGTTTTGTTAGATTGTGACAGCTGTCATATCAGTGTGCATTTAAAAAAAGACATTAAAATTGGTGAATTTTTGTGTAGCCATTTTAACGTTGAAGATGGAAGAAAAAAGCAACATTTTTAGCCTATTATGCTTTATTATTTTAAGAAAGGTAAAAATGCAACTGAAACGCCAAAAAAGATATGTGCAGTGTATGGAGAAGGTGCTGTGACTGATCAAACTCATCAAAAGTAATTCGCAAAGTTTCATGCTGGAGATTTCTTGCTGGACGATGCTCCATGGTCAGGTAGACCAGTTGAAGTTGATAGCGAACAAATAGAGATATTAATTGAGAACAATCAACATTATATCTTGTGGGAGATAGCCGACATATTCAAAATATCCAAATCAAGTGTTGAAAATCATTTGCACCAGCTTGGTTATGTTAATTGCTTTGATGTTTGGGTTCCACATAAGTTAAGTGAAAAAAACCTTCTTGACCATATTTCCTCATTCGGTTCTCTAGTTAAACGTAATGAAAAAGTTCCGTTTTAAAAAAAGTTGTGATGGGTGATGAAAAGTGGATTCTGTACAATAACATGGAATGGAAGAAAGAGATCATGGGGCAAGCAAAATGAACCACCAACAACCACACCAAAGGCCAGTCTTCATCCAAAGAAGGCGATGTATATATGGTGGTATTGGAAGGGAGTCCTCTATTGTGAGCTCCTTCCGGAAAACGAAACGATTAATTCCAACAAGTATTGCTCCCAATTAGACTGACTGAAAGCAGCACTTGACAAAAAGTATCCAGTATTAGTTGACAGAAAATGCATAATCTTCCATCAGGATAATGCAAGACCTCATGTTTCTTTGATGACCAGGCAAAAACTGTTTGAGCTTGGTTGGGAAGTTCTGATTCATTTTCCATATTCACCAGACATTGCATCTTCAGATTTCATTTATTTCTGTCTACAAAATTCTTTTCATGGAAAAAATTTCAATTCCCTGGAAGACTGTAAAAGGCACCTGGAACAGTTCTTTGCTCAAAATGATAAAAAATTTTGGGAAGATGGAATTATGAAGTTGCCTGAAAAATGGCAGAAGGTAGTGGAACAAAAGGGTGAATATGTTGTTCAATAAAGTTCTTGGTGAAAATGAAAAAATGTGTCTTTTATTTTTACTCAAATTTTTTGGCCAACCCAATATATATATACAATGTAATACTACTCAGCCATTACAAAGAATGAAATTTTGCCATTTGCAGCAACATGGATGGACCTGGAGGGTATTATGCTTAGTGAAATAAGTCAGAGAAAGACAAATACTCTATATTATTACTTACATGTGCAATAAAAAATAAAACAAATGAATGAACATAAGAAAACAGAAACAGACTCACACATATAGAGAACAAACTAATGATTACAAGTGGGGAAAGGGAAGGAGGGAAGGGAACCATAAAGGTAGGGGATTAAAAAGTGGGAAATACTATGCATAAAATAAATGGCTACAAAGATATATTTTACAGCACAAGGACTATAGCCAGTATTTTATAATAGCTTTAAATGGAGTATAATCTATAAAAATATTGAATCACCGTACTGTACACCTGAAACTAATATAATATTGTAAATCAACTATACATCAATAAAAAATAATAATAGTGATAACAAATGAAATCAGCATGAAACTCTTAGGTAGGGAAGGGGATATATAAAGGACTGGAACATTGGGTGAATGCAAATGAAAGACACATATCACAAAAGTAAATACCTACAGAAAGAGAAAAGAAAATCATAAAAATAGTTCTTCATAGGCATTGTTGTATATGAAAAAAACCCAACAAATACTACAAAACTTTCAAAGATGAAATTACACAAAATCAAGAGATGAGATTGGACCAGCAAGCTTTTAAAAAAACAAATTGTAAGAGAAAAACAGATACATTTAGAGAAGAAAGCCACACTGAAAGCAACAACAACAAAAAATTACAACCTATGTGATTAAGAACTTTTCAGTTAGAATAGAGAAAATCACATAAAATGACATTCAGAGTGATCATATAGCAAAATGGTAGATATAAATCCAATGAAATGAAATAATTGAACTCTATAAAAAATGATCAAAGATTCCATTTAAAATCAGAGATTGTCAGGGGGAGGGGCAATATAGGGGTAGGGGGAAAAGTGTTATTATGAGATTATATGAAATCATATGTGTAAAAATTTTTGAAATTTGTAAAACACTATAAAATTTAAAGAATCTTGCATTTAATAAAAAAAGAAAAAAAATCAGAGATTGTCAGACTATAAAAAAGTAAGATTCAACTAGTATATGCTTTCTATAAATGATTCATTTTAAGACAGAAACTGGAATAAATATGAAAACATATACCATGAAAACCATAAGCACAAGAAAATTATGCTATATCACATGCTATTGTCATGACTATATTAACATTAAAAAAATAGATTTTGAAGAGTATTACCAGAGATAAAGGGAACATGTCATGGTAGAAGAAACAAACCATTGAGAAGACATAAAAATCACAATGTACATGCACCTAATAACAGAACTTCAAACTACATGGAGGAAAAACAGATAGAACTAAAGGAAGAAATAGAAAAACACAGCTTCGTAGCTGGAAGCTCTAATACCATTCTGTCAGTAATTGATAGACCAAGTAGTCAAAAAAAATCAAACAGGTTAGAGAATATTTGAATAATACTATCAACCATCTTACTTTACTTGATGTTAATAAACATTTAACCTAACAAGTGGCACAAATATTGTCTTTTCCAGTACACAAAGGATGTTCATCAGACTAAAACATATGCTGGGCCAAGAAAAAAATTCTCAATAAATATCAAGAAAACAAATATTTCAGAGTAAGTTTTCTTAACACCACAGAATTAAATAGAAATGGCTAAAACTAATATTCCTAGAAAAGCTGCAAATACCTGTAAACAACATACTCCTAAAGAACTCATACATTAAAAAAGAAATAAGAAAATAGATAATTAGAAAAGATTCGAATTAGAAAATATCAGAATTTCTAGGAAATAGCTAAAGTAATGAAAATTTATAACTCTAAATGCTTATATTAGAAAAAAAGAAAAGTGTAAGTCAATGACCTACTATTTCACCTTAAGAAGCTAGAAGAGTAGTAAATCAAACCCAAATGAGGTAGAAGGAAAAATAAAATAAAATTAGAAAGGCAGAAATCAATGAAATAGAGAAAATAACTATAGTAGAGAAATATCAACAAAGCCATGAGTCAGTTCTTAGAAAAAAATAATTAAATTGATAAACTCCTAGAAAGATGTCCTCTCCCAAAAGGGAAAGAACACAAATTACCAATAATAGTGATGAAAGAATAAACAAAAGTCAGATTCTAGATATAAAAAAAAATTAGGGATAAACTACAATGAAACAACTTTACACCAAAAAATTTGACTCTGTAGTTAAGATAAATTCCTTAGAAAAACAAATTACCAATGGTGACACCAATGTTTAATGATCCTAAATCTATCAAAGAAATTGAAATCACAAAGAAAGCACCAGATCCAGATGGTTTCTCCAGTGAATTTTTCCACAATTTTAAGAAAAATAATTTATCAAAATTATTACAGAAATTATAGAAAAGGAACACTTGTGTATGAGTCCAAGGTCATCTTTATACAAAAACTGTCAAGGATACCAAAGGAAAAATATCACAGACCATTCTTTTTCATAATAATAGATGCAGAAATTCTAAACAAGTTATCAGAAAACTGAATACAACAATATAGGAAAAGGAGCTTACTGCAGAATATAAATTTGGCTTAATAGAAAATAAATGAACAAAAGGAGAAAATTCATGGTATAATCTCAATAGATGCAAAAAAGCATTTACAAAATTCAACATTTATATAATAATAAAAAATTCTTTTAATCTTTGACAGATTACCTACAAAAAAATCTACCAAATATTCTACCTAATAATAAATTACTGAAACTTTTTCTCCTAAGGTTGAGAATGAGATATGGATGCCTGTTATCATCATTATCATTAGTACTGCTAGACATTGCACTGGTAGCCTTAAGTGTTGATAAAAAGGACAAAAAAAAAAAAAAAGAGAAATACAAGTTGCAAATATTGGAATGGAAGAAATAAAACTGTAATTATTCAGAGTCAATTTGATTGGCTATATAGAAAGTCTGAGAAAGTCTACAGAAAAATTATTTTAACTAATAAATATCTAGAAATAGATATAGTAAAATATGTACAAGACCGCCACACCAAAAAAAGAAATCACAATAATAGTAAGAGTAATTAAAGAAGATTTAATATACACAAGTCTATACCATGTTCACAGTTTGGAAGATTTAGTATTGTAAAAATATCAATTGTCATTCAGTTGATCCATAGATTTAATTTATAGAACTGAGTGAAAATTGACAAGTTGATGATAAAATTTATACGGAAATGTAAAGGCCCAAGAATAGCCAAGGCATTCTTGGAGAAGAACAAAGCTGGAAGTTACAATGTTAGATATCAAGATATATTATAAATCTGTAATAATTAGGAAAATAGGGTAATAAGGCAAAGAAGTAGAAATAGACCAATAAAACAAAATTGAGGGTAAAGAAAGCATCATTTCTTTTATGATCTAGATGTCTATTTAATGCATCGCTAAAAAGATGCTTTTTCAATAAATGGTGCTGGGGAAATTGAATATTCATATTAAAAAGTGAATCATGATCACCACCTCACTTAATACACAAAAAATATAGTCAAAAGGTAAACGTTAAAACAATAAAGCTTTGGGGCTTCTCTGGTGGCACAGTAGTTGAGGATCCGCCTGCCGATGCAGAGGACACGGGTTCGTGCCCCGGTCTGGGAGGATCCCACATGCCGTGGAGTGCCTGGGCCCGTGAGCCATCGCCGCTGAGCCTGTGCGCCCGGAGCCTGCGCTCTGCAATGGGAGAGACCACAACAGTGAGAGGCCCGCATACCGCAAAACAAAGAAACAAACAAACAAAAAACAATAAAGCTTTTTAGAAGAAATCATAGGAGAATATCTTCATGACTCTGGAAAATATCTTCATGACATTATCTCCTACGGTAGGCAAATAAATACAAAAAAACATTAACCATAGAGAAAAAATAATAAATTAGACTACATTATAATTAAGAACTTCTTTTCATGAAAAGACATCATTAGAAGAGTAAAAAAGAGTAGAATATATTTGAACTATATATATATTCAACAAATGATTACTATCCAGAATATATATAAATAACAGCTTTGTTCTTCTCCAGAACATCAAAAAATCAATATGAAAAACGCATACAAATGAATACAATAGAAGGAAAAGTGTGCAAAATGCCTGGAGACACTTTACAAAAGAGAACATCCAAATGGCCACTAAACATATAAACTGCATTCATTTTTCAATAAAGCTCAAATTATAACTATATATCTATATACTATATACTATAACTATAACTATATACTATATACTATATACTATATACTATATACTATATACTATATAACTATATACTATATACTATATACTATATATCTATATACTATAACTATATACTAATATATCTTTACACCCACCAGAAGGGCTAAAAAAAAAAAAAATTAATGGAGCAACTGGAGCTATCATACATTGCTGATGGGAGTGTAAATTCATAATAGAACTTTGGAAATTTGTTTGACAAAATTGACTAAAACTGAGCATATACATATAGTATACCTACCTAGCAATTGCACCCCTAGGTATAAACCCAAGCAAAAGGTATGAATCAAGTGTTCACCAAAAGACACATAACAACAATGTTTACGGCAACTCTCTATATAATAACCTCAAACTTGAAACAACCTGATGTCCATCTATCATAGGATGGATAATTAAATATCGGTATATTCATACAATAGAAAACTAATGAAAAAGAATGAACAATCTACAACTATAAGAATAAGAAAGATGAATCTCACAAACAAAATATTGAATAAAATAAGCCAGTTACAAACTACTACATAGTGTATGATTCAATTGATACTCAGTTTAATCCAGGAAACTACCTAGGGAGTTAAAAGTGAGGGTAGTGGTTATGCTTGATATGATGGAGGAAAGGATGGAAGGGGACAGGTGTCAGTCTGAGCCCTCCAGGAAGCAGATGCTGAGACGGATTAGGATGGCAATAGGTTTCTGAGAGGTAACACTTGAAAAATATAAGTAGGTGGTAGTGTAGTTGAGAAGTGAAAGTCTCTATACCCTGTGTGGCTCTGACACCTGTGCGAGAAAACAGAATTGAGATAAGCTTCAGAGCATAACACAGATTTGAGAAAGTCTCAGCCAATGCAATGAGAAGCTCCACAAAAAGACTGCCAAATAGAAGAGTTCTACATTGGCCAGAAATGGTCAGGCTCTAATAACCCCACTATGTTCAGCTATTGGCTGGGGTTGCCCCAGAAGAACTGAGCCTCAGGGGCCACAGATGCTGAAAAAGCTGCAGCTCAGGGCAGTCAACTCTTTGCACTCCAGGCAGCTGAAGCAAGTCTTTTCTTGAAGATAGATGGCGGCAACACCTCCATGGCTGCCACAGGCAGAAGGGTAGCTTCAGAGCTGCTAAAAATGTACCTTTTCTTTACTCCAGTTCAGTTTATTCCTCAAGTGAGTTCACCTCATGAAAATGTTTTGAGCTATGTGCTCATGATTTGTGTATTTTCTTAGTATATTTTGCTTTAATAAAAGAATTTGCCTAAAAATTAATCTTTTAATATTTGTCATAATATTTTATTCTTACTTGGGCCAGTTCTGGCTTATGGCCTGTTTTTGTTCGGCCCTGGATCTAAGAGTGGTTTTTAAATTTGTAAAGTGTTGTAAAATACATGTGCCTTCCCCTAAACACACACAAGGATACGTGAGAGAGAACGTGTGTGGCCCACAGCCTAAAATATTTACTATCTGGCTATCTACAGAAAAAGTTTTCCCACTTCTGCTTCAGAGGTTCTTCTAGAACTAACATGTCATGGGGTAAGGAAGTTAATTATCTAAAGTTCAGCATAGCTTTAATTTCTTTTCTTCCAAGTAAAATTCTATTTTGTTTATTTCAAAATGTTATTATAGTATATTAATTTTTGTTCTGTCTATCATTTTATCTGCAAATAAATATTCTATGTCTAGAATAAAGCTAATTTTAAAAAACCAGTAAATTTCTATGTATTGGGATTATGAATAACTTGAAAAATAATCTTCTTAGGATTTTTCTTAGTTACATGATTTATATAAAATATGACCATCACATGCCATAGTTTTAGAAGTCAGAATGATATCACACACTCACACACACACACCCTCTATCTCTCCCTCTCTCTCTCTCACACACACACACACAGACACACAAACACACACACACACACACGCAAAACATTTAATGTAATAAGATATGGATTTTTCTTGGCGATCTTGCTATATGCTGCTTTTCTTAGTCCTGGAGATCCACAGGAAACACAACAACGTGTGATGAAATAGTATAATGTGATTTATAAGAAAAATAGTTCATCACATGTTGGGTTTGGTGTGCTGTTTTCTCAGCAAGAAAGAAAGAAATAAGGAGAAATCACATGACTCTGGGAAGTTGCCACAAACCGCAAATTCATCTCTCACTTTCGAAAGATATTTAAGCTCATCTGACACCATGTGATTCTTTCTTGCCAAACACTTTTGATCATACTCAAATTGAGTTCACAGAGGCTCTTTGTGGTCCTGATTAAAACACACAGAAATGTAAAAGGTCTAGTGGAGCCACAAGTAAGGGACCTTCCCTATGACTTTTTTTTTTTAATAAATAAATAAATAAATTTATTTATTTATTTGGCTGCTTTGGGTCTTTGTGTGGGCTTTCTCTAGTTGCAGCGAGCAGGGGCTACTCTTCGCTGTGGTGCGTGTGCTTCCCATTGCAGTGGCTTCTCTTGTTGAGGAGCGTGGGCTTTAGGTGTGAGGGCTTCAGAAGTTGTGGCACATGGGCTCAGTAGTTGTGGCTCGTGGGCTCTAGAGAGCAGGTTCAGTAATTGTGGCACATGGGCTTAGTTGTTCTGCAGCATGTGGGATCTTCCAGAACCAGGGCTCGAACCCGTGTCACCTGCATTGGCAGGCGGATTCTTAACCACTGTGCCACAGGGAAGTCCCCCTATGACTTTTTTGTGACCTCTCATCTACAGAGAATTTACCATTGACTTGACAGAACTTTACTTCTCACTTCTTCCAAACCTCTTTTCTTTACAAAGGGCATATTAGAAAAACAAATATTAACCACATAGTCAAAAATCTTTGTGTTAAAATATTTTCTGTTTGTCTCTGAGAAAATTAGGCATTACTACTAGGTCTCCATTCCTCTTTTATAAAATGAAATGAAAGGGCTTAAAGGATCTGTATTCGTTTTCTACTGCTGTGTAACCAGTTACCTACTACAAACTTAGGAACTTAAACACAACATAAAGTTAATATCTCTTCCTTTCTATAGCTCACACATGACTGGGTTCTCCGTTCAGGGTCTCACCCAGTAAAACCCAGGTGTCAGCTATATCTATGGGTTTTCATCTGTGGTTCAGGCTCCTCTTCAAAGCACATGGGCTGTTGGCAGAATTTATGTCCTTGCTGTTGTTGAACTGAGTCTTTTGTTTTCCTATTACTGTAGGTGTAGGACCACACTTAATACCTAGAAGCTGCCACATTCCCTGTCACATGTTCCCTTCATCTGCAAAGCCAGCAACAGAAGAATCTCCCTCACATCAAATCCCTCTCTTGCTTCAAATCCTCTGTGTCTGATCTCTAGACTCATGCTATTTAAGGGGTTCATGTGATTAAGTCTGGCTCACCCAGATAATCTCTCTTTCTTAAAGTCAGTGGTGCTACTTAACATAATGTAATTATGTAAGTAAAATCTACAAGATTCACAGTCCCAGGGATAATGTACAAAAATGTACACCGGGGTAGGGATCTCAGAGGCCATTTTAGAATTCTGCCTACTTGGGTTGTTTTAAGGGTTAAATAAGGTAACATGGAAAAACATTTATCTGAATATCTGGACCTTAATAGGGGCCTAATAAACTGATTTATTCTGAATAAGATATTTTGGGGAGAGGAAAGACAAGTGAACTGCTAACTAGTCATCTACTCAGATACCATAAGAAATCACCACTTGTGTCGATCAGTAATAATAATATATAGACAATTTCACATGGTTCTATTTACCATATCTGCTCAACATCACATTTCACAAAACATTGAAGAAGCACCTCTACACTGATTTTTAGTCAACAATTCATTCATTCTCTTCTTTCTTTCATTCATTGGGGCAATTTAGAGCATACAGAAAGGAACAAGATAACCATACCTAACTCTTTTAAAACTTTAGGATCTAGTGGGATTTGAGTCCTCATAGACTTTAGCAGTGCAGTTGATATTAAACAAAGCTGCTTCTGACAGAGCTAAAAGAAGCAACACATATAGCAATTTCATGTGTCTAACCTTACATTGTTTATAATTCTATGACAAAAACAAATGGAAACGATAAATTTAGAAGAAGCTCTGTTCTACACAGGCTCTGTGACAAATGGGGTTTGCAGTCTTGGCAAGCAGCCCCAGGGGTTTCCAGAGTTAGCTGTCATCTTACTTTGGAAATACCTTTCTTAGTTTCTCAGCAACAGTTAATATATGACAAACGCTCCTAGTGTCTCCTTCCTTGGCTTCAAATAAAATATCATAAGCATATTTAAACATCTATCTTCTTCTGGCTTCAAAAAGTCCTCTTTCACATGAGCACCTAATTCATGGCTCGGTGTCCCTTAAAAGAGTATCCCAAGGAGAGTTTTCCAAACTTCCCTGGAAACCTAAAAGCTTCCTTGGTAACATGATTCAGAATTCTGTCCTTTCCCAGTTTGTTTTCCATTACTTCATTGGTCAGAATGTGGGCAATTTGGGCTGCAGATATGGTCTCCTTTCTACTTTGCTGATGGCAACTTGAGTTATACTGTAAAGTAAAGACAGCTCCCAAATCATTATTAACTTCATTGTGTTGCTATCATTACAATAATAAAACATATGATAGAAGATATCTCAGACACAATCTTATGTAACCCTCATCGTACTTTGAATTCTTTTTCATTGTTATAATTAACATACAATATTGTATTAGTTTGAAGTGTCAAACTTTGAATTCTTATTACAATATCCTCCAGCAGTTGCTACTCAATCTCTTTTAGAACACTGAGATAGAAAGAGAATTTGCTTGCAAAGGAGTATTGCTCACACTTTTTATTCTTTATGTCCAAGCTGAAAAAAATACTGCATTACAATCATCATTGCTGAACTTACAGTCTTTTGTGTTAGTTGCGGATTAGCAAGAATAGACTCCCCTAACCTCCCCCAGATACACACAGATTAAACTCCAAACTTAATTAGCCAAGGACACAAATAATTAACAGAAGCAAGATGGACCAAACAAGTTAGAAACAGACGTAATTTATCTTGATGTGACTTTTCCTGGGCCTCCAGTTCCCCAAAAAAAGGCAGAAACTGATAACACTTTGAACAGAGTAGAATAATGCCTGATCTGAGAAAACAGTCTGATTTTTCTCACCACAAGCCTTTTTTATACTCGGGGTTTAACAACTGCTATAGGTGGAATAATGAAGCCCCCCACATCCAGAACCTGAGACTGTGCTAAGTTTCCTGGAAAAATGGGAATGAAGATCACAAATGTGATTAAGTTAGCTAATCAGCTGAAGTTGACATGATATTATTGTGGGTCATCCAAGTGAGCCCAGCATAATCCCAAGTGTCCTTTAAAGCAGAAGAGGGAGCAGAAGAGGAAGTTGGAGTGATGTGAGAAGAAACCGATTAGCCTTTGCTGGCTTTAAAGATGGAGAGAGGGGGTCATCAGCCAAAGAATATAGGTGGCCTTTCGAACCTGGAAAAGGCAAGGGAACACATTCCCCCCTTAAACCTTGAAACAGGAATGCAGCCCTGCAACACTTTGGTTTTAGTCCAGGCATTAGTTTTAACAGTGACTTGGCTTTAACTCCTGTTGGACCTCTAACCTACAGAACCAGAGGATAATAAATTCGTGTTATCGTAAGCCGCCAAATTTGTGGTCATTTATTACAGTAGCAAATGGAAAACGAATACACCTCAGTTAAGTTGGTTTTAGACTCCGAAATGAGGACTTATGTAAAGTGTTTTATTAGGAAGTGTTCCCAGGAAAAATTGTTTCCGGGAGTAGGAAAGAGGAATCAGGAAGGAAAGGAGGCCACGCAAGGAAACCATAGCAAGCTAAGTCCCAGGAAAGACTTTGGCTCAATTCCACAAGGGAGCTCTGGAGACAGTGTGGGTCATTTCTCAACATCATCCTAGATCAGATGGCAACAGGACTGAGTTCTTAGTTCCTCTCTGACCAGACATTGCATACACATTGCCCATGGTGGTGAGGCAAGAGGAGTAGCGCCCAGGCATTGGAGATCTCTGTGCAGGTAAGAAAGGGGAATCTGAAGGTCTGAGAGCATCCGTCTACCAAGAGACACAGGTGCTGGCTGTTAGAAATAAAAGCTGACTGCAGACTTGTGTATATGAAATGGTAGAGAGCCAAGGAGATGTGGGTAGAGTGCTAGCAGTGGCAACTATAGAGGGTTTTTTTAAAAAATCAATACATTTCCACTTAAGTGAATGCTGACATAAATTAGACTTTTCCTTGTTTTGTATCAAATCCAGCATCTGCAAGGCTACATACCACCCAGAGGAAGAAAGCAGAATCAGCGTTCAAATGACCCTGAAACGTCTTTGCCTCTTCAGAGATCTGCATAATTTTAATAATCTAATCATCATCAGACAGTATGAGTACCTACTGTGTTCCAGGAACAATCTCTGAGAATCTAAGATATATAACACAGTTCTCAGACTTCAGTGGCTATAAAATTTTAAAAATGTCTATGAATTATCATGTTGGATCAGAACAATCCCATTTTATACTCTGCCTGTCATGGCCTTAAAAGCATGATACTACAAAACTCCAAATTTCTATGAACATACCCTGACCATCCCCACACTGCAATTCTCTTTATTAATTATTTATAAATGATTCTCTCACATCAGGAGAATTAGGTGCATCACTTTTCTAATGGACATCATCTTTAAGATTATGTGATCAAAACTGATTGTCTCCCTCTGTAAATTTGATTCTTTTCCCAACATCTCTTTCTTTATTAACGACATCACTATTATTCTGGCCTCCAAGTTAAATTTATCAACTTTGACTTCTTCTTAAATCCTGAATCAAGTTTGTCATTGTCTTTTTTTTAAACATCTTTATTGGTGTATAATTGCTTTACAATGGTGTTAGTTTCTACTGTATAACAAAGTGAATCAGCTATATGTATACATGTATCCCCATATCCCCTCCCTCTTGAGTCTCCCTCCCACCCACCCTATCCCACCCCTCTAGGTGGTCACAAAGCACCGAGCTGATCTCCCTGTGCCATTCAGCTGCTTCCCACTAGCTATCTGTTTTACATTTGGTAGTGTATATATGTCAATGCTACTCTCTTACTTCGTCCCAGCTTACACTTCCCCCACCCTGTGTCCTCGAGTCCATTCTCTAAGTCTGTGTCTTAATTCCTGTCCTGCCCTTAGGTTCATAAGAACCATTTTTTTTTTTTTTTAGATTCCATACATATGTGTTAGCATACGGTATTTGTTTTTCTCTTTCTGACTTACTTCACTCTGTATGACAGACTCTAGGTCCATCCACCTCACTACAAATAACTCAATTTCATTTCGTTTTATGGCTGAGAAATATTCCATTGCATATATGTGCCACATCTTCTTTATCCATTCATCTGTCGATAGACACTTAGGTTGCTTCCATGTCCTGGCTGTTGGAAATAGTGTTGCAATGGTCCTGGCTATTGGAAATAGTGCTGCAATGAACATTGTGGTACATGTCTCTTTTTGAATTATCGTTTTCTCAGGATATATGCCCAGTAGTGGGATTTCTGGGTCGTATGGGAGCTCTATTTTTAGTTTTTTAAGGAACCTCTATATTGTTCTCCATAGTGGCTGTATCAACTTACATTCCCACCAACAGTGCAAGAAGGTTCCCTTTTCTCCACACCTTCTCCAGCATTTATTGTTGGTAGATTTTTTGATGATGGCCATTCTGACTGGTGTGAGGTGATACCTCATTGTAGTTTTGATTTGCATTTCTCTAATGATTAGTGATGTTGAGCATCCTCTCATGTGTTTGTTGGCAATCTGTATGTCTGCTTTGGAGAAATGTCTATTTAGATCTTCTGCCCATTTTTGGATTGGGTTGTTTGTTTTTTTGATATTGAGCTGCTTGTATATTTTGGAGATTAATCCTTTGTCCATTGCTTTGTTTGCAAATATTTTCTCCCATTCTGAGAGTTGTCTTTTCGTCTTATTAATGTTTTCTGTTGCTGTGCAAAAGGTTTTAGTTTCATTAGGTCCCATTTGTTTACTTTTGTTTTTATTTCCATTTCTCTAGGAGGTGGGTCAAAAAGGGTCTTGCTGTGATTTATGTCAAAGAGTGTTCTTCCTATGTTTTCCTCTAAGAGTTATAGTGTCTGGTCTTACATTTAGGTCTTTAATCCATTTTGAGTTTATTTTTGTGTATGGTATTAGGAAGTGTTCTAATTTCATTCTTTTACATGTAGCTGTCCAGTTTTCCCAGCACCACTTATTGAAGAGGCTGTCTTTTCTCCATTGCATATTCTTGTCTCCTTTGTCAAAGATAAGGTGACCATATGTGCATGGGTGTATCTCTGGGCTTTCTATCCTGTTCCATTGATCTATATTTCTGTTTTTGTGCCAGTACCATACTGTCTTGATTATTGTAGCTTTGTAGGATAGTCTGAAGTCAGGGAGCCTGACTCCTCCAGCTCCATTTTTCTTTCTCAAGTTTGCTTTGGCTATTTGGGGTCTTTTGTGTTTCCATACAAATTGTGAAATTTTTTGTTCTAGTTCTGTGAAAAATTCCATTGGCAGTTTGATAGGGATTACATTGAATCTTTAGATTACTTTGGGTAGTATAGCACTCTCACCACTATTATTCAACATAGTTTTGGAAGTTTTAGCCACAGCTATCAGAGACAAAAAAGAAATAAAAGGAATCCAAATTGGAAAAGAAGTAAAACTGTCACTGTTTGCAGATGACATGATACTATATGCAGAGAATCCTAAAGATGCTACCAGAAAACTACTAGAGCTAATCAATGAATTTGGTAAAGTAGCAGGATACAAAATTAATGCACAGAAATCTCTTGCATTCCTATACACTTATGATGAAAAACCTGAAAGAGAAATTAAGGAAACACTCCCATTTACCATTGCAACAAAAAGAATAAAATACCTAGGCATAAACCTACCTAAGAAGACAAAAGACCTGTGTCCAGAAAACTTAAGACACTGATGAAAGAAATTAAAGATGATACAAACAGATGGAGAGATATACCATGTTCTTGGATTGGAAGAATCAACATTGTGAAAATGACTATACTACCCAAACTGCCTCTTATTTGTCTAGGAAATGTTAATAATTAATGTTAATGATTAATATTATTTATAAAATAATGAAATGATTATTAATTAACATTATTGATGTAAAAAATACAAACTATCACTCAAGCCAAGTGGCAAAATGTCTAAGATATAAGATGAAAAAAATCACTAATGAAACATTTGAAGCAGAAGCTAGTAGAGAATGTAGTGGGTACTATTTTCCTAAGACCTAGTGTAGTTTGGAGAGCTTTCTATCAAAAGAGCAGATGAGCAAATAAAAGTTAATTTCAAAATAGGTTCCCTTTTTTTTACACAAATTGATTGAACATCCTGATGGGATTCCACAACTATCCTTCTTTAAGTCCTCTTTCCTCACATACTTCTCCTAACTCCCCATCTTCAGCTCCCCTGAGAAATGCGGCAGAGGGGCCCCTTGTTGATCCTTGGCTCCTGCCTCTTGACATTTTCTCTCTTTTCTTTCCCTCTTGCATCGAAAAGCACACCAGTGCAGCAACTACTTGAGATTTCAGGAAAGGGTAAGAAACAGAGCATGTAAAGTCAGTATCACATTCAGCAAAGAGGAATTATGGGAAACGCCAAGAATATTTACCATTTCTGGATGTATTGATTTGTTTCTGTGGATTCAAGTTAGCATCTGGATTCATTTCCTTAGCCCAGCTAAGCTGTGTTCCCACCTACCTCCTTTGTGCTGTTAATGGAAAATATATTACTTTTCTATGAGTCATAGGCTCAGCAATCCATTATATACATATTGTTTTGTCTTATATAATTGATTTTTAAATTAGTTAAGAGAAGAAAAGATGACATTTTTATCTTCTCTTTCACAATTACATTTATCTTCTCTTTCACATTTTTATCTTCTCTTTCACAATTTATCTTCTCTTTCATTTATCTTCTCTTTCACAATTACATAATTTCCTTTATAGTGTTCTTTGTTTTCTTGTGTGGATTTGAAAAAATGAGATCATTTGCTTTTAGCCTCAAAAACTACCTGCAGTATTTTTCAAAGATGAGTCTGTGAATAATACCTTCTTTCACTTTTGGTTTACCTTTTAATGTCTTTTTTCTACTTTCATTTTTGGACAATAGCTTTGCTGCATGTAGGATTCTTGGTTGACAGTTTTGACTTTGAGCACATTGGAAATGTTATCCCACTGCTGTCTGACCTCCATTATTTCTGATGAGAATTTACTGTTTATTTTCTTGGGATTCCCTATAAGCAATGAGTCATTTTCCTCTTTCTGCTTTCAAGATTTACTCCATGCCTTTGGCTTTCACCATTTTTACTATGACTTGTCTATTTGTGGATCTCTTTGCATTTATCCTATGAGTTTGTTGAGCTTCCTTGATGTGTAATGTCTTCCAATATATTTGGCAAGTTATTTCTTCAAACACATCTTTTTGCTCTTGTCTCTGTCTCCTTTCTTGATATTCACATTGCGTGTGTGTTGGTGTACTTATACTGTCTCATATTTCTCTGAGTGTCTGTTTATTTTTCTTCATTCTTTTTTTCTCTCTGCTCTTCAGATTGTACAATCTCTATCAATCTATTTTAAATTTTGCTAATTATTTTTTCTGCTTGTTCAAATCTACTGCTGATCCCCTCCAATGAATTTTTCATTTCAGTTATTGAAACTTTCAACTCCAGAATTTCCACTTAGTTCCTTTTATCATTTATAGCTCCTATTGATTCTCTCCACTTGTTGCAACATTGTCATTATACCTTCCACTATGTCTTTCATCATAGTTTGCTTTTAGTTTCTTAAACATATTTATAATGCTACTTTGAAGTATTTATCTATTAAATCTGACATCTGGTCACTTACAGTCTGTTTTTTTCCCCAATGTATGGATCCTATGTTCTTGCTGCTTTGCATAATTTTTTTGCTGGAAATGACATTATAGATAATACATTGAAGCAATTCTAGTACTGTTCCCTCCCCTCCAGGGCTTGTTATTGTTATTGACTGTACTATTTTTGTGAAGTATATCACCCATCTCACTGCCACCCACAGCTCCATGAAGTCTCTGATGCTGTTCATCAAAACACACAGCCTTGGATAGCCCACATCACCCTCAGATGACAGTGATCTGGCAGGACATTCTTTGTCTCTTTCCCTGCCTACACCTACCTGTTAAACTGCAATAATTTCCAGCTAATTGCTTTATTGTTTTCAACAATGTCCTTGGCATGAATTGTTTAACAGACCAATCCAGTGAAATTTAGGCTGCTTTGAAGGGGCAGCTCCTAAGATCAGTGTTTGAGATTTGCTCTGACCCAAGGAGTGCTCTTCCAAACTGTCTCTTTCCCTGGCTCTCCCTGGCAAAGAGCTAGCCAACACTTCTGCATATATTCCCAATGAATCTACCAATCTCTTATCAAATGTTTGTTCCCACAACCCCTACTGGTTTTGAGAACTCCCCAAGGTTCAAATTTTTCCACACTCTGTTGCAAATGAAGTCATTCTTTTGGGAAAAGATTCAGAGCTTTCTAACATAGAGCCTGATTCTCCTTTCAGGCAAAATATATTAGCCAGGGTTCTGGTGCTAGGTGTGAGGACAATGGTAAGACATACAGCTTTGGAGCCGAGTGCTGAGTGCAAACTGTAGCCTCAGGTTTTCTCAGCTTGCCTCTCTCATCGTGGAACCTCCACCTTACATGCAAGGAAAAGGACAGGCTTCTGTATTCTCAGTGGTGCTGTACCCGAGGTAGTCTCTGTCCCATGAGTGGGGACTGAGTAGAAGAAAGGAGCTCCCACCTGTCAGTCACACTTGCTCAGAACTTAGGTTCAGCAAGAGACAACCGGGAGCAGGGTGGGAAATGCTGTTGTCCTGCCCCTCCTAGGAAAATAACCCTCTGACTTGGAGCTAGATTGAGAGGGAGTCTTGCGTTCTTGGTTATATAAGTCTGGAGTGGAATTTCTATCTTGCTAAGATTCGAGAGAAAAGAAGGGAGTGGATCTTGGTTCAAATATCATTGACTCTTGCTGCTCTTACCAAGTTTTAGTAGATTTTCTTGAATGAATACTTTTGCATTTACTGTATGCCCTTAGATCCATTTCCAGAGGCTTTAAATGGCTGGTTTTTTTTTTTTTTTTTTTTTTTAACATTTTTTATTGGTTTCACTGGGAAGCAGGTTTGCGGAGCTCTCCACACTGTCATACTGGAGGTAGAGCCCTCCACATTGCCTTATTTTATTTTTGAAAACTTTGAAATACTTTGAAAATAAAACCTCTGTGAATTAAATATTATTGTCCTTATTTTATAGATAAAGAAATTATTCTTATTCCACATCACAGTTCATTAATGAGAGAGGATTTGAATCGAGTCCTTACAAATGCAGACTTCAAAGCTCCTTCTCTTAATATATTACATTAACTAATTTAATAGCAAAGAAGGGATATAGAAGAGAAATGATTACTTCAGGAAAACAGATTTTGAAGTACAGAGACCTATTATATTAAACATCTTAGTGAGCAGTTGCTTTGTGTTATTTTATATTCTGAGTACTGAGGGACTATCTGATAATGGAGATTACTTAATAGGTTTGTTGCTGAATTAATACAAAAATGAATTGCGGTGAGGGAAATTTTACTGGCTTTGCCCTTTCCATTTTTAATTTCACTTGATGATCATTTTAAGATAAGATATGACAAGTTTGTAGATTATGAGGAGAAATTTTAGGTAGAAACACTGGAGGTAAATAATCTGAAAGACAAGAGTATACAGGTAAAAAATCAATGCTAGGGCTTCCCTGGTGGCTCAGTGGTTAAGAGTCCGCCTGCCGATGCAGGGGAAACGGGTTCGTGCCCCGAGCCGGGAAGATCCCACATGCCACGGAGCAGCTGCGCCCGTGAGCCATGGCCGCTGAGCCTGCGCGTCCGGAGCGCGTCCGGAGCCCTATTCTAAGAGCAATTAAGTCGTTAAGAGCATTCATAGGTTTTATAGCAACCTCTGATATTTCAAAACAATAACAAGCACGTGAATAAATAAGCAACAAGCTTGAGAGCACTACGTAACTGCTTAAACCTTGACTACCTTTTATTATTTGCAAACTGTCATGAATTAAACAATAAAACAATAATCATTAAACAATGATTATTTTAATTAATGTATAATTATAACTGTTATGTTTTCTAGATAATTATGACATATAATATATATATTATCTATAATCTATTTTATGTAATAAAACATATAATAATATATAATTATGATCAGTATTATAAAACATACATTCTGTGCTAAGGTTATTGCATACTGTAAATTTTGCTAAAATTGTATTTTAATTAATAATTCAAATAGCTATAATAAATATATTTGGTTTTACTTTCAGCGTTTATTTATTCTGAGGAATGTTTTTAAAGTATGAAAGGTTTTTTTAAAGATTTTTATTTTTAAGAAACTTTATACCTTTATATGGATGAGGTCTACACACTTAGCAACTTATAGTAGATGGCATCATGCAATCTGATAGCAGTTACTGAAATTACTGGCATTATAGTTAAGACAGTTTATCCAAATATGATACTCAGACAATCTGCAAGAGAAAGTCCTAAAATCCTCCTTACAAATATAAATCTCTAAGCCCCACCCTGCACCCTTCAGATCAGAATCTCTGGCAATATGGCCCAGGAATCCACAGTTTTAATCATGCACTCCCCAGGTGATTCTTACACGTATGAATACTCAAGAACCATGGAGCAAACAAACCAAATCCTAATAAATGTACCCTAAACATCCAACCTATTCCCCAAATGTTAAATATCATACAGGGATAATGTAAAAAGCCTCAGAAGGAGATAAAAGAGCAATCAGAGAGGTAAAGGGGTAATTACTGATAAAAAGTTTCTTTGCCAGTGTTCAGAGTTAATATGTAAAAGACTACATAAGTGAAGTAGAATATAGAAATGGAAAAGAGCTTTTATTTGGTATAAATACACTACAAACCACATACATAATCAGAACAAATAAAAAATACATTTAATGTGTGAACAAGGATAATTATAGTCCCTCAATCAGTCTTGGCATATGATACGGTAGTTTAAGTTTGATATTTTTGTTTTGACAGTAGATGTATAAAGGAGATGAAAGGCAAAAAAACACAACTGATTTCTCCTTTTTTATGTTAGGTTAAGTTGGTAATGGCATATGGAAGAACTAGAATTTAATCAAAAGTCATTTAAAGGAAAGCGCTGGAATTATTCACTTTTTACAGGTACTAATTATATTTTCACTCATGCTTCTCAGTATTTCAAAATAAAATTGCTCTTCATTTTTATGCCAAAACATCTTTACAAAAATTGTTACAGATTATTTCCAATACCTTTTGCTCAGCCATTTGGCATCATCACTATTCAGGCAACAGTGTTCATATGGTAATAGTTAAATTTGTTTTTCACTAGGGCCCTCTCATCCAAAGTTTTCATTTCCAGCCTGCACATGCTGAACTCTAGAAAGTGTTTTAATTATTTTATTTAAATATGGTTACTTCTAATTCAATCAATATCAGATATGTTGCCTGCTTAAGGAGTGGACCTTACTCTACAGATATAAGATTCTTTAGATCCTAGTTTTCAGGTTATAGTTAGCAAGACTTGGGTTTGAGTTTCAACTCTGCCTCTTCTTAGCTGCATGCCATTAGGAGAGTGTTAACCTCTTTGAAACTCACTTTCATCATCTTGGTTTGTGACCCCCGGAGTTTCCCAGATGAAATTTGAAACTGGCCCCCATCCATGGAGGGCAAGGAGAGACTGAAGAAAGAGGCAGACCACTCTATATTGGTAGGTGGTAGGTTTAAGAAGCAAGGGAACTTACATGAAGACTTGTCTTGCACGGCCACAAGAAGAGGAAATTTCCACACCCACCTGCCAGAATCTTAAAAACATATAGAGGTCTTAATAGGGTTCAGTCACATACTGTCCAGATGGTCTTAACAAACACATTGCTCTCTCAAGGGTCCATCCTTGAAACTGGCTCCCGCTGTGGGAATGATGGGCAGAACATACATTCTGAGGACAGGGGAGGGGATGGGGAACGTCTGATTGCCCAGGTGCAGCTCGGGGGTCAACCGGCAGTCACATCTTCTCAATGACCACTTTCAACACCTCATCTCTAAAATGAAATAACACTTACTCTGCATCAGTGTCAAGATTTAAAGGAGTTGATTGAGCGCAGAGCAGAGCACTTGGCACATACTGATCGGTTATTATTGCTGTCTAACAAATAACCCCAAAACTATAGAAACAAACATTTCACTTTGCTTCTCATGTTACAGATTTAAATTTGAGGAATGCTTGGCTGGGCCATTCGCCCTAAGGGTCTCTGATATGGCTGCACTCAGATGTTGGTTGGGACACAGTCAGACGAAAGTCTGAATGGGTAGACTGTCAAAGACGGCTCTCAAATGCTACACTTGGAGTTAATTACAGGCTGGAGGCTTAGCTGTTGACCAGAGTGTCTACTCTTGTAGCATTGTGGTATCAGTATAATCAGACTTACTACATGGTTTCTGACTTCTCTCAGAGTGAGCTTTCCAAGAGAGCCAGGTAGCCAGCTTCATGGTCTTTTCTGACTGGCCTTGAAGTTAGAGAGCTCACATCTACTAAACTCTATTAATTATAAGAGAGTCACTAAAGCTGGCCCAGGTTCAAAGGGAGGGAACTTTAGACTCCAAATCTTGATGGGGCAAAGTTCAAATAATTGCTCTTAAAATCACCATATAATACTGCAGATTTGAGATATGCATAGGCCATGAAATTTAGGTTAATTTTCTCTCAAGTTTTCCTATTTATATACCAGGAGTATATAATATATTGGAGGTATATATGTATGTATTTATATACTTTACTTATTATATACCTTTATAAATAATTTATACATAAATTCTCCTAATATCTACATCTATTGGTCAGGTATAGATATTAGAAGTATTCACTTACAGGTATCAAGTATTAAAATAGATTATTAAAAGATTGGTATATCTTCCAGAGGATTGATTTTTTAAACATAGGCGTTTAATTATAGACAAAGGCACTAACTAGAAGATGTTAAGATCTCTGGATGTTAAGATGCTAAGATCTGTAGTAATCTAAGCGTTCTATGAAACTACATTCTGAGAAGAAAACATTATAAACAAAGAAACTTCAACTGTGACTTTCAGGTATTGCTTTCCAAAAGAGCAAGCTGAAGATACCTTGTAAGGATTCCTACCTTATATCATGTATGTTCTTTTTTGTTCCACCGTATGTTAACTTTCAACTTTGATTTGTACCCTAGTGTTCTAACACCCTAATTCTCCATGGAATTGCTAGAGTCATCAATAAACCACAGAGATTGAAAGCAGAGCTACATGTTTCCTTCACGAGTGTGATACATTTCTAGATGGTAATCTAGCTTGCTTGTCTCCCATAAATTCAAAATATGAGTATTCAGATCTGGAGCCGTACCTGCAATACCAGATGACTATGGGGCCAGAGCTGCCCATCGTGAGCTGGGTATTATAAAATCAGCCAGGCCATAAAGTCCAGTGGGCACAGCAACAATCCTGTGTATGAAAGGGAACAAAGTTTTATTTGGTTTCAGACTTGAGCAGGTTCAGAAAGAACAAGCAAATTACATGAAGAGACTCCCCTGAAAATCATCTCTGCTGTACCAATGCCTTTCACTCAGATCATACCTTCTAGATGTTGACTGCTCTGGTGTATGCTGAGATTCACCACCCAGATCTCCCTTCAGGAACAAAGGACTCATTATCCCACACACTGTAATGTCCAGCTCTCAGCTGTCAGCCCTTTTGGGGATTGCCTTAGCTGGATAAAGCTTCCTTTCCTAAGATCACTCCCCTCCTTCAGCAGCCGACATTCAGTGACCACTGGCAGAGGCATATAAATATCTGGTTCTCTTGTCCCAGCTCAGGACAGCTCTCAGGAGTCTCCTGGTCTTCAGTCTTCTCTGCAGGGCTGGCGGAGGCACTCCAGAGATAACTGCATCACAGCTCCCTTCTCTGCCCAGTTGTGCCTCACCCCTTCTCCTTCCACAGATACTGTCCTCTAATAAACCTCCTGCATGTTAAATGCCTTTAACAGAGTGTACATCCTGGGAGACCCAACCTGAAACAATTATGATCAACTGACAGAGGAGGAAAAGCTCAGGTCTGGTCCATGGATGGGAAGATGTAATACATCAGGACTAGCAGGAAATGTACTGCGGCCACACTGCAGCCTTCCACAGAGGTGTCCTCAAAAGACTGAGGTGAATGAGATTGTCTGTGTTCAAAATTGCGAGCAGTACAGTTTAGTGTTTACCATGTGTGGTGGGGATAGTGGTTTGAGTTATGAATACACACTGACGCCTGTGCCTGAAGGAAAAACAATCAATGATCAGAAGCAAGGAAGTCTGGCGAAGAAGCAGGTAGATGGAACTCTGGAAGTGGCCATAGAGTATGCAAATACTTATGTCTCGCATGAACGCCCCCTGACGTGCATTCATCACAAAAGATGCACTCAACAACCAACTGGACAAGATGATCCATCCTGCTAGTGTCAATCACCTTATTTACTCAGCCCAGTGTGGTTGATGCAGTGAGTTGTGAATGATGTGGCCATCGTGTTAGGGACAGAGGCTATACACGGACTACCTAGCATGAGTTTTCTTTCATCAAGAATGGTCTAGCTACTGCCACTACGGAGTGCCCTCCACCAGAAGCAGCCACCCCTGAGGAGACTAGCCAACCATCTGATGCCAACGTCCTTACTTTGGGCCTCTTCCACCTTGTACAGTCTTTACCAGACTTGACACCTGGGTTTTCCTTTTATAGCTACAGAGCCTCCTCCAGCACGACTGTTAGAGGATTTACCTAATCCCTGCCTATCGACATGGTATCACATACAGCATTGCCTCACGCTAACAGACTGGTTCTTGTTTTTTACATTTTAAGATGTGCCCTATTACAACTCAGATAGGACAAAACACTGAGCACGTGCCCCTTGGCATCGAGATCTGGTTCTGAGAAGAGAGCGGGTGCAGCGCTGGGAGCGGTCCTTCCTCCTCCCTAGGGCCACTGATGAGGTAGCCCCGTCTTCTGAGGAGTCTCCAGAAGAAACTTCTCTTTGGTCTGGGGGCTGGGTGGCATGTTTTCTCTTCTAGCTCTAATGCCATATTTTCCTCATTTTCACTTTCAGTGATGTCATTGAAACATTCAGATTTCATCATCTCATTCTGCAGGGGAATGTGTCCACACCCTGTAATAAATTGAGTGTAGAAAGTGTCATATGTAGGGTCCAGGGAGACTCTTTTCACCATGGAGAACTGCTCAAACTCCAAGACACCCTTACAATAAACTCCACGAGGATCGGACAGAAAGGGCGAGCTAATACACCTGCTTTCAGCCTCCTGAAGCTACTGTCTTTAAACACAGGTTCTCACTTTACTCCAGCTACTTCATGGCCCTTGTAGCCCAGTTGGTTCTTTGGATTCTTGGTGAGTAACTACAGTGCTCACTGTCTGAGCTCCAGCGGCAGCACAGACCCACTTCATTTGCCTCCTAGACTTGCTGTGAGGTGCCTGCCCCGAGGCCTCTCTCTCTCTCTCTGTGTCTTGTGCTCTGTCTAAATTCAAGCAGTCTTTATTCAAAGTTGAAAAATGTACCATATTGCACTATTGCAATTTTTTTTCTGGTACAAAACACTTTGAAGCTGGTGAGAAGGCAATAAAAATTTGGTTTTTGAACCCATGACTATAAATTATTCTTGGACTTTGCAAATGCAGAATTTCAAACTGCATTTTCTTTTTCTAAATTACCTAGACTACTTGAGGTTCCTGAAGCTAAGGAACAGCTAAGAACAGCTAAGGAAGCTAAGAACAGCTGTTCTACAGGAAGAAGAAAGGGGAGGAATCGGTAGCAAACATCAAGGGATTTCCACATACTTCGGGGCATCAGCCTAGCTCTTTCTGTAACCAAAAAAACAGCTCCTCACCAGTGTGGATGGCTCTCTTACCAAAAATCCCTATCCTGTGATAACTATTAACCATCATAACATTTGCATAGCAGTTTGAATTCACAGAATGATTCGCAAAAGGAATCTTGTTACCCTTGTGGGTTTCATCCCTCCCAAAATCATTATTTAGATTACAAAGAAAGCTGCATGTGCATTTATCATATACTTGCCCTCTTCTGTCTGCTTCACCTTGAAAAGAAGAATTCTTTACAGACCAGTTTTACAGCAAAAGAGACATAAGAATGGGTACCTATTCACAGAATGCATGAGACTTATTATGCACCTCATCACTCAGAAGCACTTTGCCTGAGTAGAATAGATAACGATAGAATAGAATAGGACTGCCTGGCAAAGGCACCAGTCAGATACGGCATCTTGTGAGGATGGCACGTAGACCTCCAAAATATGTTTTTTGTTCTGAACCCTGAGGATAAAGGTCTAGGGTTACTCCACCGGGCACACAACTAGACTGTCTTGCCACATTTAAGGGAAATTCAGAATGGACCGTGGAGGAGAGGAGATACTGATTATGGCTTTAGGATTAGTTACAGCAGTGAGGGCTACAGCTCATTCAACTAACCCTCTTTTCTTAAGTCCTTGCAAGTTTGGCCACTACCTTGAAAGGGACACTGTAAAGGGAATGAAAGAAACCGAGGGGTGGAAGGGATGAAGAGTAGCAGATACCTCTTGGGCTCTACCTCAAATCCTCTCTACATCTTACTCCAGAACTACGGTGGTGACCAGTTCTTCAAAGGCTTCAACCAGCTTCCCACAGGTGCAACCTGACAGCACTTGACTCAGGCCTGTGTTAATATCTCTCAATTCCTGTCTGGGTTTTTTGCTTTATGTTTGGTTTTGGGTTTGATGCACCTGCATGGGAAGTCTTTAAATACTTATACATCATTCAAAACTGCAAGGGAGGATCAGTGAAGTTTCCCTTGACAAATGAGGGGCAGAAGCTAAGGATAGATATTCCTTTTGATACCCAGTTGATCAATTCTGAAACACATACGAGAAAGCTCTTCAGAAGGAACCACAGAACTGAGTGTGGCCAACTCAGTCCCTGCATTGGCTTTTCCTTCTTCCTGTTCAACCCTCCACCATTTCTTCTTGCTTTCTGCAATCACTTGCTTCTCGTTTTACATCCATACATGAATTAACTACCTATACAGAAACCTTTGTCTTAGAATCTGCCTTCAGAGAATGTCTAAGAAAAATTACTATTAGGGAAGCCAAGGCCATGGTAAGCCAGAATGAAAAGTTTCTGAAACATGAAAGTGTGAACCACTTTGAGGCATTATATTTCTACACAGGGGCCTAGGAAAGTTTATGTCAGGACTTACCCTGATTAAATTAGATTTGAAGCTTTTAGAAAACTATTTCATTCTCATTACATCTGATTCTAAGCCTGGAAACTATTCTCATATCAAGGTCTAAAAAGTCCAGAATATGAGGTCTCCAAGTCTGGAAGGATTTCAACCTGACACTCCCATTTATGTCACTGGGATGCGTACATGAAGATCCAAAAACGATACTTGGCTGGCCTTTAAACAAAGGAGGTCTCCTTGCTGTGGCAGATAAGCACTGACACACATCTTCTTTTTCTGATTTCAAAACACTTTCTACTCATCTCTGAACATTTCTCAATAAGGCTTGAGAATCTGCTGCCCTAAAATAGAGCCAACAAGATGGGTTTGAGGTCAAACATTGTTCCCAACTTCCTCTGAGTGGCACATTTTTTAAAGCATTCCACTTTGGTATACAAATGTTTCCATGTTTTCTTTGAATAAACAAATTTTAAAACATCAAAGACTCTATGTTGGCATATTAGATTTAAAGATTAGATTAAATGTTTAATGCAAATATGATTATCAACAAATTTTAATCATTGAGATTTTTAGATTGGTCCCAAATATGAAACATTATCATGCCTGAAAATTAAACCTGGGTATTTAAAAAATTTTAAATAATTAAAAAAAGCACCTCTCCCTCTGTACATATGACTCCCTTACCAAGCAGATTTGGAGGATGCTGAAATTTGTGTACATTTTCAAATTAGACAGTATTGTTAATTGCATTAAGTTAATAATCAGAAGTTATAAGCTATCTTCAAATGTAAAATTTATCATTTTAAAATTAATGTATCCTCTGACTAACCTGAATTTAGATGAATAATGATGGCGATGATAAAGATTATTATTGCCAGCACTTACGGAGCACTTTCTATGTCCCAACATTTTGCTAAGCACTACATATATTATCCCACTTAATTCTCAAACAACTGTATCAGGTAGATTCTGATGGCATCTCCATCTTGTAGCTGCAATTACACAGGCTCAGAGAGAATTAAAAGTTCCACAGTAATACCCAGCTTGTAAATCATGAAACAGCAATGAAATGTATTCAAATAACCAAATTAGAGGGGGAAAATGGCATCATATCTCTCCAAGATATGCTTGAGTAACAGTGGCTTTCAATTTAGAGCGATGAGATAAGATTAAATGATACCAACTGATACTCAAAATAATTTCAGTTCATGTTATGGATCTACTGAAAACCCACTGAAGAGTCACTTTAGAAACTGAGATTCTTTTTTAAATGAGTCATAATGTGTGCAGTGACATTGAACAATTGAAAGTGTCTTTAAACTGTATATTTCAATTATGAAAATACAGTGGGACTTTATGTATTTGCTGTGGGACTTTATGCCCTACTGTTGAATCAAGAGCATCTGTTCCTAGGCTTTAGTGAACATGTCTGTGGTCATATTACCAAATGCTAAGAAATATATAAAACTTTTAGCTTCATTACAAATGTCTTTTGCCCTGCACTGTGGTCACACCAATCAACTTGCATTTTGTGTCTCTCCTCACACTGCCATTGTGTTTGATGAAAGTGCCCTCGGGCTCCTTAAGTTCACTTAGTGAAGGGGATTTCTGGACCCTCTGTAGAATCGTAGGGGCTTTTTACAATCATCCCTTCCCAGCTGTTCCCTCTCCACCTGGCCTGGTTCCAAGGAGATGATGCAAGGCTGTGAAATGGGACTGTGCTTGGGATCCAGCTGAGGGGAAATGCTGCCGGAAAGGTCACAGAAACTTTCACATAAACAGAGCTGTGACCTGACTGGCTCTGGGTTAATGGGGTTAGAGGTTGTTCTTCAACTGGGGACAAACAGTGCTCAACACTTTCTGTTCCAGATCTGCTTCCCTGTCACTTATGCAACACTGGGAGGTGCCTTTGACATTTTCTTTCCCTTTCTTATGACTGTGATCCAATGTCTCATTATAAATTATTTCACCAAGCGATGGATCTTCTCGTACTGTATTCAGAGCAGGCCCTCAGCATAACTTATGAAGCAAGACAGATGAATCTACTGAAGCCTCCTCCCTTTGACATCTTCAATCACTTTTGTTTTTCTGTTGGATTTTAGACATCCTAAAACTGCCCTCATATGATGTCAGAGTACCACTCTTAAGTCTGGTCTCCCTGAATCTTATCACAGCCAAGATGGACTTGGGTGCTGTCACTTCCTTCTTATTCTATCACCTCAGAACCTGTAGTCTTTAATTGGCATGTAAATGTCAATATGAGTTCATTTGTTAACTGTGTTTAAATTTTGTAAAGACCTTGTAGAAATAATCTATTATGTCGAAAAACAGAGCTAACAGGATTCAAGCCACATTTGGACATGGGAGAGGACTCTGTGTGTGAATGAATATATAGACTTTCTCCTGTCCTTCGGCCATCATTGCCCTCTCTGCTTTGTGGTTTTGTCATTATAAATTTTCGCTACCCCTGAAGAAGGCTAAAAACATGTATTAGAAACTTCTTAACGTGTAATTCTCTTTATGATGTTGAGTCATTTTGTCTACTGCTTGGCATTTGTGTTTTGGAGGAATTCCCAGGGCTTTGTAATCCAGGTGTTAGCCCTTCCAAGCTTTCACCAGTCTGTCCTACTTGTTCAGTTCAATCCCAGCTATAAGCCTTCCTCCAGCTTCCTCTTTACCAAAATAAAAACCAGAGTCAGGGTAGGTAAGACTGAAGGATCACAGAAAACTAGAAATAAGTCCTATTCCCTCTAAAATTCTTGGCCCAAACTAAATTGCTATGTAAAATACTAAATTAAAAGTATGGTTTTCATTAATATCCTGACTTACTCTAAGGGAGTATTCTATATTAGCCAGAAATGATCAGTTATCCTACAATACAAAATTTACTTGGAGCAGTGTCTTAAGCCCAAAGGAAAGAGAATAGAACCTAGGGTCAGAAAAAAATGGTGTCCTGTTACCAGCTCTGCCATGTTTAGCTGTGTGGGTTTGATCACATTAGTTACCTCTCTGGATCTCAGTTTTCTTAGAGGTGATATAAAATTTACCTAGCGAGATTGCTATGAAGTTTGATTAAATTCTATGATATAGTATGTATAAAGATCCTTGTTTTGTAGCATAAATTGATACTTTAATTTTTTTAAAAAAGAAAGCAAAAAAAAAAATCAAGAAAATCAGCAATAAACAACCAGCCAAAGGCAAACAAATATGTGTCCTTAAGTGTTATGTGACAAACAGTATGTCTCATAGTGTATGTCCCCCTGAGGGACATACAGTTCTTCAGGAAAAGTGACAAGTCTCTCCATACAATATACAAAACCTAGGAATGTGTCAGACCAAACTGCCTTGACTTTCTGGATTCCCCTGCTGTATCATGTCTCATTACTTTTGCATAAACCATTCCTCCCACCTAGAAAATATTATATTTTCCCATCTTAATCTCCTGAAGAAAATAAGGCACTTGCACATACACACAAACACACACACACACCCCAGCTCACTTCTTCAGTTGTGCCCATGCTACATACCTCAAGGACTCTAAAAACGGGGTAAACTCCCATATGGACTTTCATAAATTACCTTCAGTAAATAAAACATCTGTTGAAATTGTATGTAAAATTATGTTTATATGTGCCTTGGCACATTTTTTTTTTCTAAAAATAGGATTTGTATGTTTGATCACAATCTCATAAGGGTCTATGATTCAAAACAACTTAAGAACAATAGTTGCAGTTCTGGGTGCGAATCGCCACTGTACTGCAATATTGTTGGTGGCAATCAGGGCTTATTAATCTCTGTTTTCCCAGCCTCTACTGTGTACTAAGTGCTCCAAAGGCATTTGATGGGTGATTAATTGCCTTTGCAGGAGAGCATTCTCAGGGTACTGGAAATTATGCTCACAGTACTGTACAAGGAAGAGTGACAGTCATGAAACAGAAAAGTCCATCCTTGCACAGTTGCTATGAGATAAAATTCCGTTGGTGCAGGTTACAGTTTGCTAATAATTAGCGATTTTCTACATACAAAATTAATTATAGCCTCATAAAATCCAATAGAATTTCTTCCTAATTCTCCTCTGATCTGCATTCTGTTGTTTATTCTCATTTGTTCTGATAAGGTCCATTGTCTCTAATGTTGCCTCATAAAGGGTAAGAAATAAATCAATGGTATTTAGCTTTTCTAAACATCTGGTCTGGCAAACATCCCAAAATTAATGTTTAAATCTGGGTGCAGTACGTGTGTTTTGTCTTGTCTTAGGGAACATCTCTGGAGATAGGAAGTGAGGGGTAGTGATGGCCCTTTAATATCACTGAGGAATTTGATCTTTGGGTAGATATTGCTCTATCAATACTGTAGGTTTCCATTACATGTTATGAGGGTCAGTATACAACAAAGGTCAAGGCTGATCAGTTTGAAAGCTTCCACTTAGGACACTCCTTTGTGTTTCAGATTAGAGGTTAACAAACTTTTCCTCATAAAGGGCCAGATAGTAACTATTTAGGCTTTGCAGGCCATGCAGTTTCTGCTGCAATCATTCAACACTGCTGTTGAAGTGCCAAAACAGCCATTGACAACATGTAAAGAAGTGGATGTGGCTGCATTCCAATGAAAGTCATTTACAAAAACAGATTACTCTTTATTTCAGATTTCTAAGGTTAGGTCAGAAAGAACCATGCAACTTCTTCCTGGTTCTCCTGGGATGGAGAATTTAATTAAGCGTAGTATCCTTTAACTCAGATTTCTAGACCCTCCATCTTCTGACACTAGACTGCTGTGTCCCCCTCACCCTGTTCTCTCTGTTCCATGCATCAGCAGCTCCTACACTTGCCTTCTGTGACAGTGACCCTGGTGAGGGTGGGAATGATGTGACAGCTGCTGCTTGGTGATTAGGTATATTTGGAGAGTGAGAGGAAAGAAGACACAACAATGATTCTGGGATTCCAAAGTTGGGTGAATAAGAGGTGATACCCTTAGTAGAAAGGCTAAAGTCAGATGAGGGAATTTACTCGAAAGAAAAGATGAAGATGCAGTATATAACCATTGCTATTGTGAAATTCCTTCCTTGTGTACACGCTCAGTCCCCTGCTCTCTCTCATTTTACCGTATTAAACTGGCAAGACCCCAATCTTGGTTAAATTCGACTCTGATGGCTCTGCTCCTCCCCACAGCTGAACATGGCTGAGAAAAGCACACAACTTTAAATGCATGTGCCCCACTGTCAAACAGGTCCCTAATGTAGCTCAGCGACAATGTATGTTTCCCTAATCCATTAGCTCTCCCACACTTCCAGAGGACCATTTCAAACCTCCTCTGTCCTCATGCACCCAACACCTCCTCCCAATCATCACTTCATCCGTTGACCTTGCTTCCTGTTTAACAGGGAAATAGCAACCATGAAAAAACAACTCTCAAAAGCTTGAAAGGTTGAATCACCACATCTAACCTCCTCTCGGCATCTGTGCCCACGTATCCTTCCTAGCTTGCTTCCTGTTATCCTGTCATTTTGTACAACCTGTGTTCCTATTAAAGGTCCTTTGTATATGAAGTCACATGACCTCTTGCTTACTCGAGGCCATAGCTCCACAATTGTTTCTTTCTTTTGCATCACCAGTTTTCCCTGTCTACCAATAGCTTCTACGCGTGCTATTATCTCTCCAAAATTAACCAAAGAATCCTTCTCTTGCCCTCACAGATCCCCTTCAGCCATAATTTCATTCTGGTCTTCCCTTTAGAAGTTGTTTGCTACCCTCTACCTCAATGTCCACTCCTTCTCTGGTCCTTTGCAGGCTTCTCCTTAGCTCACCAACCTCTACACATTGGAGTGACCCACAGCTCAGTCCACATACCTCTTTTCTCCCTGCACACACTACCTCAGTGATTTATCCAATTTTGTGACTTTAAATATCATCTAGATGATGATGACTCCCCAATTTACAACTCATCCCAGGCACTCTTCTGAATTCCAGACACATACACATAACAAATTAAGCATACTGCTTAATTTATATTTCCATTCTGATGTCTAATTGGTATCTCAATCTTATTGTATCCAAAACTTAATCCCAAACACAACAACCAAGTCAGAGTCTTCCCAGTTTCAGTTAATAGCAATTTCTTCCTCCTGTATCTCAATTAAAACCTTGAAATTATTTTTCACTCCTCTCCTCAGGTTTCGCATCTTCCTGTTATCAAATTCTACAAGTTCTACCTTCTAAATAATCCAGAATCTCACCTCACCTTCCTGCATTTATTGCTCCCAACTTTTGCAAAGCTGCTATGATCTCTCTACCAAATGATTGCAATAGTTTCCTAACAGATATCTCTGCTTCCACACTTGGACCCATGCTCTCCAGTCTAATCTCAACACCAGTCATGACATGTTGGTTCCTCTCTCAAAACCGTCCATTGAGTTCCCATCCCATCAGAGTCCAAGACGTCATCTTTAGAGAGGCCTATGAGGCTCTTGATATCCTGGCACCATCACCTCCTCCCTCAGATCCTGCTTCTCTGCCTCTATGGCTCACTCTGTTCCAGGAATACTGGTTTCCTGGGTTCCTTGTGAACCTTCCAGCCATGCTGCGGCCTCAGAGCTGCTGCACTCTGTTTCCTGTGTCCACAGGGCCCTTGTCCCAGAGTGTCTCACTCTCTCACTCCCTTCAGGTCTTTGTTGTGATATTACCTTCCCAGTGTGGCCTTCACTGACCACCTTACTAAAAATTGCAACCCGCCCCGCTCCATACACTGACACCCTTTTCTGCTCTCATGTTCTACTTCTCCCCATAGCAGGTGGCATCAGTGGGCATCATTTCTGCCTCACCCTACTCCATGGAGACGCAGATATGGCTGTGAAGCTGAGGCCAAGTCCTGTCCTGTTAGGGCTGCACACCACTGGTTGCTGCAGCAATGGCTGGAGTAAAAAGTGGCCCAAGAAGGTGTGAGGCAGTGCATGTGATGCACCCAATACAGATGCCAACTGGCATAATTATACCCAAAAGTCAGCCTGAATTTTCCAATCTGTCTGTTTAAAACACTGCCTCTCTCTTCTTCTTGAAGTGATTGTGTGGAAACAGATTTGAAACAGATTTCCATTTCTTTATCTGCTTAACGCTTTCATCCAGCTCATTGATCTTCCATTCCCCATTTTTCTCTTTTTAAAACTTTTTAAAATTTATGCTCACTTTCCTGTACCTTCAGTACACATGTGAAAAATGTACTTGCCTTTACTGATGTTTCTCTAACTTCCAATGCACCAGTTTGCCTCGGTAAAGGTGACCTTTTCTGTGAAGGAGCCAGGCCATGCATAATTTTGGTGGTATGTTTAGTTATGTCTTTGTTGGGATGTCTTAACAAATGGATTTTTTAACTCCTATTTTGACAACTTGGTATAACTAAGTAAATGTGAAAAATATATCCCTCAATATGTGTGTTTGCATATATACATGTTTTCAAAAATAAAGGAAAATATATAATATTTGGGAATAAGATAGGAAAATCATTTTCACAAGTTACAGATGTCCTGATAACTCATAAGTGGTGAAACTATATAAGGTCATCTCTAATGAGTGAAAACATTTTTGATTTCACACTTCCCACATCTTGTACTCTGTTTATAAGAATTGCTTAAGATGTTTGAAGATTTTAAGAGTTTTTAATGGTTATTTAACCATCAAAACTAAATAAATACATCTTTATACAGTTTGGTATTGCTAAGCTTTCATTGGACAAAATGGGACTTTGAAATCCTTTTAAGTTAATAGCTTAAAGACATTTCTCATAACTCAGAGCCCTAATTATAAATTCGGTTGTTTTGTTTTCTAATCACTGTAAAGAAATCCACCTTATATCTTTTCTTCATGGCAGATGTTTTGTGTGGGTTTGATGATATAATTAATCTTAGAACAAAAAAAAAACTATTTTCAGAAATGTATTCACTTTTTTTTTTTTTCCGCGTTTCGCGGGCCTCTCACTGTTGTGGCCTCTCCCGTTGTGGAGCACAGGCTCCGGATGCGCAGGCTCAGCGGCCATGGCTCACGGGCCCAGCCACTCCGCGGCATGTGGGATCTTCCCGGACCGGGGCACGAACCCGTGTTCCCTACATCGGCAGGTGGACTCTCAACCACTGCGCCACCAGGGAAGCCCTGTATTCACTTTTTTAGGCTATTTCATGAATGGAGTTCAGTAGAGTAAAATCATAGTAATTTAAAAAAATATTTTTCAGCTTTCAAAATACCAAAAATCACTAGGAATTTCAAGTCCTAAGGTCATGGTTTTCACATTAAACCACACCACCTTGCCTTCCATATCAATATAGAAAGGAGATGGAGAGACCAGGTAAGAATGCAGGTACAGGAACCTGGGTATAAAGTGGGGCATGTGACTCTGGCCTGACCAATCATGATGTCAATCCAGTGGTCATGGTCACCAGTTCAGCTGTATATATGTAGCCCCAGCAACCCTAGAATTTTTGATGCAGAAGCTTATAAGAACTTTTTCATTCCTATAAGGCCCACTGAATTAGGATGTTATGAATTCAAGGCTATGTAAACATGTCACCTGCCACATGGAGAATACCTATCTGGAGTAGGACAGAAATGAGACCTACAAAAACAAGTGGAAAACAATGGGGAATCTATAGTTCTCTTCTAGACACTTTGCTTCCCTCTCTATGCTATAGCCTGTGCTACAGCTGGAGAAAATGGGACAATAACAGATCAAGCGATAATCTGGAAGAGTGAGAAACCTGAAATCCCTCCAACCCATACAAACTGGATTACAGCCCAAGTTGGACATGCTGGGGATCCAGGGACCAGCCTGCACATAGATATGTGACAACCAGAGAGGATCAGGTTCAAGAGGGCAATGTATAAGGATCCTGAACTCACCTCCTCCCATGGACATACCAACTCTACAGCCACCTAAGAGAGAAACCCCAAAACTAGCTAAACAACTCCCACACATTGGATGAACAAGAAAAACCCACATCAAAATGGGTAGGAGAGGCTGAGACACTATCTCATCATAAACCTCACCCCCAGCACAGCAACCCACACAATCAGGTAGTAACTTACAACCCCAAACTTCTCCTGAGGAGCGAATGGTTTCAACCTCAAATATGGCAGCTAAACTTTTAAGACCAGGCACCTGAGAGATGACACCCAAAACATCTAGCTTTGAAAGTCCACGGGGCTTGTGTCCACAAGACCCACAAGGCTATAGTGAACTGAGAACCAGTTCTTAAATGGCTAGTGAGGACTCACCACAGCTACACCCCCGAGCCAAGTGCAGAAGAAGCCGACTGAAACACCCAGTCTTCCTGTGAAAGAGGTCTATTAGCTTATCTTCACAGCTGCAGCCCAAGGGGCAGGCTTCTGATTAAACACACATCTAAATGCTCACTGTACAGAGACTTTGGAAGGCAGGTGCCATCTTCACGCTCTCCCTCTGTGTGAAGATACATATTTTGGTCTCTGCCTCTTGTTCCTGCTAATATATGGTCTTTGACCTTGGTTTCTCACACAGAACTCCTAAAACCCCTGTAATTTCCTGAGTCATAAGAGCATCTCTTGTTTTAATGAGGTGACTCTTGGTGGGCTTCTGGATGCAGGATGGTCACCAGAAAGACCAAGCCATAATTAGAAGTTTGGAAATTTCAGCCCCATCCCCCCATTCTCCAGAGAAGGAGGGGGCTGGAAAATCAGTTAATAATTAATCATGTGTACATGGTAAAGCCTCTGTAGAATTTTCTAAAGTATGATTGGTGAACACATCCACGTTCCAGGAGGGCAGTGCATCCCAGCTCCGTGGGGATAGAAGTTTCTGTGCTTGGGGCCCTTCTGGCCCTCACCCTCTGTATCTCTTCATCTGGCTGTTCATCTTTATCCTTTTGATCATATCCTTTATTATATAGTAAGCCTGTAACTGTAAGTAAGTGACTTCTTGAGTTCTGTGAGTTTTGTAGCAAATTATCCAACCCAAGGAGATGGTTGTGGAAAGGCTGTTTGATAGCTGGTTAGTCAGACAACCTGGGGCTTGTGATTGGCACCTGAAGTGGGGACAGTCTTATGGCACTGAACCCTTAACTTGTGTGATCTGACGCTAATTCCAGGTAAGTAGTGTCAGAACTGAGCTGAATTGTAAGACACCCAGCTGGTGTTGGAGAATTGATCATTGAGGAAATAAACCTACACATGTGGTGTCAGAAATGTTTTTAGTGTGATGGTCACGTGAGAGTAAAGAAAAACAGTGCATTTTCCCCCACATGTCAAGAGATCAAGAGAAAGGAAGTCTTGGTTACATTGCTAGAAACCTGCAATCTTTTACCTGAATCTTGCTTGTGCAATAATAACAATAATGTTTAGTAATAATCCCTTTGCTTCTAATGGGAGTTGGAGTTATGTTTGTGTCACTGTCAACTAAAAGAAACTTGATTAAGAGACAATGTAAGAAGTTCATGAATTAATTTATTAATAAATTTACATGTGATTAAGAAAGAACTCCCCACCACAGGGAATATGAAGGGGATCTGAGTTGCTTTTTAGTATGATTCATGATCTTCTAATTAAGCTGTACTTTAACGTTACACAAAAAAAGAAAGTAAGGAGGATTCCCAGGAGAGCATGATCCCTTTCTGACTGCCAAGAAAAGACACTCAGTCAATATGTGTGTGATTCATTTTGAACACATATATTGGTATTGGCTGATTATAATATTGGATAATGCTGTTGGAACATTGTTCCCTGTATATAGGAAGTAGGATTGCTAGTGAAAGGCAAATGCTTTTACAAAGTTTGCCATTGTGACTGTCACATTCCTGAGGATAGAGTTGTGTCTCTCAGACAAGTATGTGAAGGGTGGTCATGGAGAAAAACAAAATTAAAATTATTCTGCTGAGCTCTAAAAGGCAGAACTATAAATAATAGCTATAGGGTGTAAGATTCAAATTCAATAAAAAGAATGATTCTCTTGCATTCTTCATCATTAGGAGTATTCAAATAATATTTTTCAGGGATATTTAGAGAAGACTCTTGAATTGAGTAGAACAAAATGCAGATCATTCCTGCGTTGGTTTGGATGAGTTCTACAGTGCTTCCAACTCTAAACTTTAAGTATCCTACCCTCTAAAATCCATACATGACTGTTCAGTATGCAAATTATTTAATAGTAACACAGATATCTGAATAACTAGCATTTTCCTACTGTTTTATATTTGTATAAAGCGCTCTTAGTTGTATGAATAACTAGTATACTTCAAATCAATATACTTTATTGCTTTATCTTTAGAGACACCATGTCAGATGTTTAAAACAAGTGGCTGCTATCAAGAAAACGGATCTCAAAATACAAGAGATAAATCACAATGACCTCCTTATTTGGGGCAAATTTCACTTGCAATAGAAAGGAAAAATGGAAGTGTGGGAAAGTGTCTTTCAGAAAATTAAATTTTCCCAAAGGTCATTTTAAATTTTAATAATTTAATCAACTACCTGATTCTGATTTCAAGTCAAGGGTCATAGAGGTCCATTTTATTATAAATAGAAAAACTTGTAGTCATTCAAACGTTGATGGCAGAGAATAACATCATTAACTGTGCTAGACAGGACACAGGAGCCAAGTAAAGGAGAAAGATGCAATTTATGTCCCTCATCAATTTTAGAGTGTTTTTCCCCCCAGGATCATCCTAAAGCCAAAATTGGGGAAATATTTCCTACTTTTGCACATAACGATCTCTATTTCATCCCTTGCATGCTCTGTGTTTATCTGAAACTTGGTTTCTGTCTAAGTGTCTAAAGAAAGACCTTATTAGGGTGAAATACATTTTTGCAGGCACAGATGTGACCCTTGGGTTTTGAGTTACTAATGACCTAAGGGCAGAGACTATAGGTAATGGACAGAGAAGGAAAGACAGGAGAGCATGGAGCTGGCCTACTGTCGTTGCTCTATTCACAGTGAGGACTGAGCCATTCTAATCCCCTTGGATTTTTTTATCTGCCAAAGCAGCTTGGGCCCATCAGCAAATTGCAGTGGCATATGGTCCAGGTTTACGAGTAATCTGGCACATGATTAAGGCAAGGGGGATGTTATCCTTCAGCAAATACTGAAAATATTGTAGGAGAGTTTTGTGGGGTTTTAAAACTGATAAAATTATAATTATTAAAGATTTCCAGGAATCAACAATTTGGATTTTGTCAAATTAAAATTTTCTTAAGATATAGGAAGTTACTTCAAAAAAGAAAAATCAGTGACCCAAGCGTTAAGAACTAGTAGCTCTGTTTATTTGCTGTTGAATCAGTAGCTTGGATACTGTTCGTCAGGATCTAAAGGGGGCTACACACAAGGCCTGGGTTTCCATGAGGACCAGGTTTTCACTTCCCTACAATCAGTTCCCCATTGTAGTTACAGCTGTCCTAAGGTTCCAGGGATGAAGGAAACAATTTCAAAGAGAGGTGTGACGTGGAGACAGGTAGATGATATCTAATATAACCTCATCCATGTTTCGCAAACTGGCTAAGTCTTTAGGTAGAGAGGTGGCTCTTGTCCCTGGGTACACACTAGATTCATCTGGGGAGAGTAGAAAAATCTTTCCCAGAGATTCAGATTTAACTAGACTTCAGTGAGGCCCAGGCAATGGCATTTTCAAAAAGGTACCCTAGTGTTTCTACAACAATTGAATTAGAGCAACAAGCATTAAATTGGGCAACACTACAAGGTGCCCAGTGGCACACGAAAGTGTAGGATAAAGACTGAACACATCTTTCTGGAAAATCCATCTTACTCAAAGATTTCACTATTTTTGTTCCTCTTTAAAAGTTATTACGAGATGTTACACTTATAAGTCTAAGACAGATATGAATGCATGGTAAAATACAAATTCACATGAGGTTTTCAGGTAAAACGGTGCCCCAATACCCTAAGAGGAGTATGCTTTTTCATTCATCTTTTCCTTCATTCATCAGACAGTTTTGAAGAGGTAATATACATAAGATATTATGCTTCCATTGAGGCTACTTCAGTGCCATAAATTTCTCCATTTATTTGCTCATACACAACAACCTAATAACTACATACTAATACTTATCTAATGATCAATTTATGAACATATGTATGTGTGTGTATGAGTTTATCTTTTAATCAGTAAAACACATTTTTTAAGAATCCTTCAGGCTAGATTGCATCTATCTCCAAATAAGTTTAGCAGTTACAAACACAGTTATATAAGCCTGGTTTAGATTCTAATTCCCTCACAGATTATTTTGCACTTAAAACTGTCAGCATGCTAAGTAACAAATTGAGCAGCAGAAAGAAAATAAGTAAAATGTTTGTCTCATTCTGCTTAATATTGTAATGCTCTTTAGAGCCACAACATAGCATGAAAAAATTGTCAGGTCCTCTGGTTGTTCTGGGCATTATATGCTTACTCTATCAAGTTATTTCTCATTGGATTAAAGCTAATTAGTCCTACAGAAATTCATGACCACATAATTCAATCTCTGTTTAAAGGGGGTTCAACTTCCCTGAACCTCTGTTCTCAGCACATATCACAGGAGAAACAAGTCAAGTTAAACTACAGTCTTCTAGTCTTTGACCTTAAAAACAATATCAGCACTTGCTTCAGTAGAGTTCCAGCAACTTCTTTTACCAAAGACCTTCTGTACTTCTCTCCCATTTTCTCTTCAGGGTTAATTAAGGAAAATATATTTATTGATTCATCTTTACTACAGCCTCCAAGGGAGACAAAAATAGGATTTTTATTTTACTCTCATCAAAGTTATTTTTGCAAAAACTCCTGCTGGGTAAACCAACCTGTGACCCCTTAGCCAGCTACAGAATCACCATAGCAACAGAGTCACCTCATCATTTCAAGACCCCTGAACTGTCAGGGCTTTTAGGAGGGCTTTGTATCCAGCAGCACAAACTAGACAGAAGAGCAGACATGAGCGATTCATGGCTTTGGCTCTGTTGAAAAAAAAATCTCAAGTTTCATTTTAAAATATTCATGCCCAATACTTACATTATTTGAAAAACACCACAACCGTAAATCAAGGAAGTGTCACAGGAAGGTTGGACTCCATCCTTAGCATTGGATCAAAATCTTGAGAAGGCTCCTAAGTTCACTGATGGGTTGGAAGGGGAGTGAGAGATCTAGTGACACCAAAGTGGTTTCAACATTGAAAGGAATCAAATTACCTCCACTATTTGGGGAAATCAGGGTGAATTTTGATGACTTGCATGGAAAGTTGCTTAGATGGGTAAGGGCTATTTTGCAGTCTGTGGATTTTTAAAGCAAGAAAGCAAAAGGATCCCAGCATGAGGAAATGGTAGGCTGCACCAGAATCAGTGTAAAAGGGTTGGAAGTGATTTTCATAGCTTCCCCATGAGTCAGGTGCATTCTAAGGTTATTAGAGTGAGTTTTGGAGAAGGAAGGAGTTACTTATCCCCAGCAAAGATGTTTCCAGGGCTGATAGAGAATGAATTAGAGCCAAGTATAGAGTCAAGAAAGCCAAGATGCAACTAAGGTACAAGATCTCAAGGCGAACCCAGGAAAAGAATAAAATGTCAGACTTGCTTAAGATAAATGGGTTTGCTGATAGAGATCACAGCCAAATTCTCCACATGCCCATTTGATACAGTATAATATTCCTATGAATTAAATGACTTAAATTATTTTGTGTAAAGATTTCTTATTCATGACTCAGGATTTCTGGGAAAAGTGAATACTTTAGACAGTGATTATCACTGGAACACAAGAGTTTACAAAATCAAAGAAAATCCAGGAAAGGCACAGACTAACTAGAAACCACAGTCACACCCTCCTTCAAAGGTAAGTGTAGATTTGAAACAGGAGAAATAACTGCACTATTCACTGAATTAAAAAAGCATCCTTGTCATTATGCCCAGAGGATCCAAGTTTTACCCAGGAAGTTGGTATCCCCAAAAGCACTTGTTCAGAGTAACTGAGTAGAAATTTTGTAGTGGTTATTAAAGCACAAGGAAGGCATTCTCTCTTTCTAACAGTTTAACTAATCTTGAACCTGGCACACCCCTTCTAGGATTTCTTACCAATATTCTGCTTAGAAACCTAATTTTTAATCAGAGCTCTAGCTTCAAACTATTGTCACACTGTATTTCTTCCCACGAAATAAAGCAGTTAAAAGCAATAGTGGTGGCAATAGTTGCCATTTATTGAGTGCTAACTAGGTGCCAGGTGCTTCTGGAAACTCTGAAGCATAGTTACTAATATAACTTATAATTTATAGATGAGGAAGTTGAAACCTAAAGAAAGTAAACAACTTACCCAAGATGGCCCAGCTGGGATCCTAACTCAGGGCTCTCTGATTTGAGAGCTCAGGGTCTTAATTATTCTTTTATATTGTCCACCTCCCAGGAATCATTTATTCCTCTCTCCCACAAATACTTGTGGCACACTGACCGTGTGCTATGGAGTGCTTTGGATACAGCAGCAAACAGAATACTACAAGTTCCTGCTTTCTTGGAGCTTAGGTCTCACATTCTGCACATATATATCAGGTGCTATTAAGTTCACCAGGAATGAAGAAGAGAACATGGTAGAAAGTTAGACAAACTCCTCATCATCTCTGCCCGCCTCCCAAAATGCAGACAGACCTCTCAGTTACACTTTTTTCTTCCATATGCTTATGTCCAAGCTGGTCTTCTTTTCTTTTCTCTTAACCAGTCCTCTTACCCTTGTCAACCCTTCCACTCTCCTCATCACAGAACGGTCCCTTGATTTCAATGTCTTTGTGAAAATGTGACTCTGATGATATCATACCTCTTGGAGTCTTCTTGGGAGTTAGGCTGAAAGTCAGCATTTGTAGCTTCAACTCCACTTGGCGACACCAAATCTTTGTTTCTCTAAATACTTGTAAAAATATGTGTGGCTATATCACTCCCATCTTCTCCATATTTTTGTCCACTTCGGTTATCTAATTTTGTATTTGGTTTAAAGTTCTCCTCTTTGCTCTAAGTTTTATCATAATAATTAGGGATTCCCACATGCATGTGGAAACACCAATCAATCAGCACCTCCTCTTTGCTGCAGACACTCACCATAAGCAACAGACCCCACCAGAGCTGATGCACCTCTGAAATCTTGAAGCTCTATGTCCACTCTCGAAGCACAGTTTCCTATTCTTCTAGCTTTCTTATTTGTACTATTAACATCTTCGTTTCTAATCCTTAACTAGACTTGAAATTTATTGGCTGTTCCATTCTTGCCCATCTATCAGCCTCCTCCTGTCCCCATTTCCATGTGGGCCATAATCCAGCATTTGAGGCACTTCTTTGTGTCTCGATTCTTTGCTCCCTTCTGCTGCATCTGCCTGCCATAACCTCAATCTGGTCAAGGCCACAATCCCCACTACTTAAAATGGATTGGGATGTGGGAATAAACCATAAAACTGTGTAGCTCTGTGTCACTGTAAGTTAATGGTGTCCAGTTGGCCCTTAATATTGCCTGAAAATTCTGTAGTATGTTTCTAATCAGCTGGTCTCTCGCTATCCAGGATAACCATTCCAAGCTTACCTGCTTTTCACAAGCTCCCTATCCCATAATTTCATCCTTAACTCTCAGCACAAGACCTCCTCTCCAATTTTACAGAGAAAACACAATCAGGTGAAAACTTATCCAACTTCACATTCACCCACCTTCACATATGTTACATTTGTTCTCTATTTTTTTCTCCTGTTTCTCTAGACAAAATATTCTATCCTCTTTTCTGAAGCTAATCGTGCCATCCCCTCCAGCTTCCATACAGAAGTTGTTCAGTCATTTATTCTCTTTTATCTTAAGTCCTCTGACTTCTCTCTCTCCATTGACATTTTCTCTCTTGCATACAAGATTGCTCAAGCCTCTACCATGCAAAACACTCTCCTTTAATCCTGTATCCCCTACTAACTCCCATCTAGTCTCTCCCCTTTAAAAATAAGCTATTGCAAAAAAAAAAAAAAGTCTGTACACAAGTACTTTAATTCTTATCATTCACCTCACTCCTTAACTCTCGCCATCCACAGGCTTCACTTTTACCACATCATTGAAATAATTCTTCCAAATGTAGGATGACCATGCATCCTGGCTGTTCTGCAAAACATCTATTTTACACTTGTTGTCCTGTCATAATTGTTAATAACAATCTTTGTATTAGTCAGGTTTTCCCAAAAGAACAGAACCAACAGATTATTTAGATAGATGATAGAGAGAGAGAGAGGTAGAGAGATAGATGATATAATTAGAGATATAGAAAGAGATTTATTATAAGGATTTTGCTCTTATGATTATAGAGGCTGAGAAGAACTCTGTCTGTAAGTTGAAAACCCAGGGAAACTGGTGGTGTAGTTTCAGTCCAAGTCCAAAGGCCTGAGAACTAGGAGAACTGACAGTGTAAATTTCAATCCAAGTCTGAAGGCCTGAGACCCAGGAATGCCAATGGTGTATAAATCCCAGTCTGAGGCCAGAGAAAGCAATGTTGCAGCTCAAGTAGTCAGGCAGAGAAAGAGCAAATTCTCCCTTCCTCTGCCTTTTTGTTGTATTCAGGCCTTCAGCTGACTGGATGATGTCCACTCCCACTGGTGAGAGCAATCTCCCTTACTCAGTTTACTGAGTCAAATGCTAATTTCATCTAGAAATACCCTCATGGACATATCCAGGATGTTTAACCAAATCACTGGGCACCAGTCATATAATCAACCATCACAATCTCTTTAATTCTCAATTATATTCTATACTGAATGATAATTTATACCTTCACTCTTTCCACCTTGTAACCCTAACTCACGTGATTGTGCTGAAGTAGTTGCCTCTGGAACCCAGGGTTTTTCTTTGAAGCCCTTTGACTCCAGGAGACAACTCTCACATGGTTACACTTGGACTTCATCAGTTATCGCTTTTCAGTCTCTTTTATAATCTCCTCTTTCTCTATCTGCTCCTTAAGAATCAGTATTTCTCTAGGTTTACCCCTTGGCCAATCCTCCTGGATAATATATTCATAATAATGGCATAACCATTCTTACTATACAATAACTCCCAATATACATCTTTAAGCCCAGATCTCCCTCCTGAACTCTAGGCTTTCATAAACAACCGCCTATGGGAATTTCCACTTGGATGCCTAAAAAGACACTGTAAACAGAACCCAACTCAAACTGAACCCATCAGTTTCCCTCCATATCAGCTTCTTTTCCCAGACCACCCTGTCTAGGTGAATGGTCAGACCCATACCCATGGTTCAGATCAGAGACCTGAACATCATCTTTGACCCAACACCTTCTTTTATTCCTTTATCTCATATCAAATTTCTCATGATTTTCAGGTGATTCTACTTTTTAAATTATTCCTTAGATCTTGACATCTGCATATATCAACTGCCGTTACCTTGGTTTAGAACCGTATTAGTTCTCACTCTGTTTACTATAATAGACTTTTGTCTTTCTACCTTCGCTTGTAATCCCTTTAACCTACAAGCCACACTGCCACCAGTTTGATCTTTCTAAATCCTACAATGGCACTTATCTAAGTTTACCTGCCCAGTCCTTGCACCCTGTATACCAGTGTACTCAATTCCAAATGACTGATTTGACCCAAGTCTCTCATGCTTTTGTACCTGCTTCTTCCTCTCCCCAGAAGGACCCTCCTAACCATTCTTCTACGTTAGTCTCACTTGGCTCAATATCAGTTCCCTCTGAGAGTCTTCTAGGCAGGGTTAGGTGGCCCTCCTTACACAGCATCCTTTGCTTCCTTCATCACAGAACTCATCATCCTGTAGTGTAATTGTACAGTTGCTATTCATCTCTACTGCTAGACTATGAACTGTGAGATGTCTTTGCCTCTATTGTGCCTCACATGAGGTCTGGCACAGAATAGGCACTCAGTTAAGGTTTGTTAAGTAAATGACTGAATGAATGAGTATCAGCCAATTAGAAATAATTTTTACCATAATAGACAGAGTACATATGAATAAAACATTTTTTATAAAGACATAATATTTATTTTCTTAAAAGGATTTTAGTTCAATCCAGAGATCTTTAAATCCTGCAGAAGTGCTAAAATTACTTGGCTGAGTTCTGCCCCATGGTTCAGGGTTTCCATTTCATGCTTCACCATGTAACACCTGTAGATTAATTTTTTTTCTTTGCTATTTATTATTTGATCATTAAGTCACACTATGCTGTCTGTTATGGTTATATTAAGGCTGTGCTTGTACAGTATTTCAAGGTTCCAGAAATGCAGACAAGTCATTATAGAGATCCTTTTTTTGTACAGCCACCTGCTTGCTGAGACATGTTTCTCTCTCTTCTAACACTTGTGTTTCTGAAATACTTTAAAGCTAGACACTATTGTAAAGACATTCAGTATCAGATTATTACTCTTCATTTACACTCAGAGAATGAGGAATAATTTCTCTTTTTCTTAGCCTGTTTGTGAAATAGGCTAAGGCTAAGAAATAAACTATATTAAATTTTGTTTAAAAGCAAAACAGTAAAAGAGAAATTTAGTAGGGATCTATGATTCAAATGGGAAAAAGAAAAACTTCCTGATTTAGCTGTGTCACCCCAATTGGAAAGTATGAAATGGTCAGTTACTAAGAATGGTCTGAACAAGCATCAAAGAAAGAGATTTGATAGAACATTGGATAGAACATTTGATAACTAGATATCTATTTTACATTTGGTGGCATATATATGTCCATGCCATTCTCTCACTTTGTCACAGCTTACCCTTCCCCCTCCCCATGCCCTCAAGTCCATTCTCTACGTCTGTGTCTTTATTCCTATCCTGCCCCTAGGTTCTTCAGAACTTTTTTTTTTTTTTTTTTTAGATTCCATATATATGTGTTAGCATATGGTATTTGTTTTTCTCTTTCTGACTTACTTCACTCTGTCTGACAGACTCTAGGTCCATCCATCTCACTACCAATAACTCAATTTTGCTTCATTTTATGGCTAATATTCCACTGTATATGCATGCCACATCTTCTTTATCCATTTATCTGTCGATGGACACTTAGGTTGCTTCCATATCCTGGCTATTGTAAATAGAGCTCCAATGAATATTGTGGTACATGACTCTTTTTTCATTATGGTTTTCTCAGGGTATATGCCCAGTAGTGGGATTGCTGGGTCATATGGTAGTTCTATTTGTAGTTTTTTAAGGAACTTCCACACTGGCTGTATCAATTTACGTTCCCACCAACAGGGCAAGAGGGTTCCCTTTACTCCACACCCTCTCCAGCATTTATTGTTGGTAGATTTTTTGATGATGGCCATTCTGACTGGTGTGAAGTGATACTTCATTGTAGTTTTGATTTGCATTTCTCTAATGATTAATGATGTTGAGCATCCTTTTATGTGTTTGTTGGAAATCTGTATATCTTCTTTGGAGAGATGTCTATTTAGGTCTTCTGCCCATTTTTGGATTGGGTTGTTTGGTTTTTTTTTTGATATTGAGCTTCATGAGCTGCTTGTAAATTTTGGAGGTTAACCCTTTGTCAATTGCTTCATTTGCAAATATTTTCTCCCATTCTGAGGGTTGTCTTTTCGTATTATTTATTTTTTCCTTTGCTGTGCAAAAGGTTTTAAGTTTCATTAGGTCCCATTTGTTTATTTTTGCTTTTATTTCCATTTCTCTAGAAGGGGGGGGTGGTCAAACTTCAGACTATACTACAAAGCTACAGTAATGAAGACAGTATGGTACTGGAGCAAAAACAGAAATATAGATCAATGGAGCAGGGTAGAAAGCCCAAAGATAAACCCACGCACATATGGTCACCTTATTTTTGATAAAGGAGGCAGGAATATACAAAGGAGAAAAGACAGCCTCTTCAATAAGTGGTGCTGGGAAAACTGGACAGCTACATGTAAAAGAATGAAATTAGAACACCCCCTAACACCATACACAAAAATATACTCAAAATGGATTAAAGACCTAAATGTAAGGCCAGACACTATAAAACTCTTAGAGGAAAACATAGGCAGAACCCTCTATGACATAAATCACAGCACGATCCTTTTTGACCCACCTCCTGCTGGTTCTTAATCTCAGGTTTGACTCCTAAAAAAAGTAAAAACAAGTTATTTGTTTATACAGTGACACACTCCATGGCCTTGGTCACTAATTTGACCAGCACAGGCAGTCCTCTTCATGTACATTTTCTGTTTGCAGTTCCAAATATTCACTCTGCCTCCTACCCCTGTTCACTGGAGGCTTCGTTAGCTCAGAGTCACTGAATTAAGCCCAGGTTTTTAACACTAGGTGCTGTAGTCTGCAAACAGTGCCTTATACTGGCCAGAGGAAGCACAGGTCTGTAGGAATTTACTCTCATCAGGAGAATCTTTGGAGTTTATCCCCTCACTAATAAGGAGGGCTTCCAGCTAACAAGCTGTAAAATTCATCAGTATACTTTTTAATCCCTTCCAATAGTCATCCAGTTGTCATTATCCCCACAGCATTCAACTGTGGTCAAGAAGAATAAAGCCCACAAGTCAAAAACCACTACCACACAAAAATACTGTGATTACAAGATCAGTTTGATAATCCTTTGAAATGATCATGCCATAGTACTCACAAGAAAGTGTGACAAAAATACATTTCACAATATTGCAATGAACTGTGTTTAATTTTATCTAACTCAGTGAGCTCTTGAGAGGGTTTTGCACCTGCAGTAATTTGCCTTTTTGTGAACATGTCTAGATGGCAGTGTGTCTTGGCATCTACTTAGATAATTTAGATAATTTTAGTTGAGACCCAACTAGAACTAAATATGCCCTAAAAAACCTCTCAACGAAGTTTGTTTTCAGGAAGTTTCAAAGTGAATTACAACTGTATAAGCAGCTTTTAAGAACCTCAGTGAGAGCAAGATGAAAACCTTTCCCAAATGTGACCCCAAATGTAATTCCAGTAATGGGTCTAGGATCCCAAACTCATTAAGTAACCTTATTAGTCCTTGCAGAGTCAACACATAAGCCATATAGCATATTCTTCTCTAATTACAAACATCAGCTAACCATTCATGAGGGTATGGTTTATGTCGGCCAACACAGAAGTACAAGGAGGTAAAAGTCACCTTGTTTTCTGAAGTCTGTTACCATCTGGTGAATTTCCAGGATCATTCTGTCTCTACTCAAGGAGGCTAGACCACAGTAACCATTCATAGGGTCTTAAAAAGGAAAGCAAATCTATGTCCAAGCGGGGAAAATGCCAGAACTCAAATAGCCTACTTCTCCCAAGGCAAGCTTTTCTTATGCCTGAGAAGAGGTTCCAAGTTCATTATCTTTTTAAAAGATTCCAACAATTTAGCTCGATATAAAAGTGAATTGAACAAAAAAAAGTGAATTGTTACCCAATTAACTGTCACAAAGTGTTGCTTGCCTTGTCAAAGAAGCTCTCAGTGTTGCTGATATGAATGACATTATAACCACATCAACTAAGAAAACACGCAGACCTGTTGAGAGATGGCTCATCTCATCAACCAGAAAGTGGGTAAAAGGAGACAGCAAAAAGAAAACCAAAGAAGTAGAGTTCAATCAAATTAATCATGTTTTGCAAAGGGATTTTCATATGAATCAGTGACCAAAAGAAAATTCTCAAACTGACTATAACTTTCCACTACCCATGGCCAAAGAAACTGGGAACACAACTAGCCAAGTTGAAATTTTCCCCACAAGATATCAGAAATAACCATGACTGATCACTTGACTTTTAACCACATTTTTGTAATATTTACACTTTTTGAGTTTAAGACATGGCAAGGTAATTTGCTCAAAATAAATTATTCTCAGAAAATATTACAAAGATGATATCATGTCATGTCACATTTTGATGTTTGAAGCCCCCATGTAACGATGACAAGAAAGGGCCATTGGGTGTCTAATGAATCATGTTATAATGAAGCTGAACTCATGAGTTTCTCTAGTTATTTCTGAATCTTCAGCCTAGTGTCTAGCAATGATTTTTAAATGAATGAGTGAATAGTTAAGTCTATTATGATGTTAATACATTAGCAATGAGTAACAACATCAAGAGTCTCCTGTCTTAATCTCAACATTTTAGCACTAGTTGGTTAGATTTAGGATAAAGTTGGCAGATAACAATCTTAGCAATGCTAGACCAGGGGTAACTCTAAGCATGTTCTTACTTTGCTCACCTCTGAAGAAGAGTGAAACTAAGGTCAAAGGAAACTTGGAGAGATGACTAATTTTCTGAAATCTGTAAGAGATTTCTCATCCTGATTTATAAATCACTGGCACCTGTGGCTAACAGTTTGCTATAAAGCAAAATTCAGCATAAGGCAGGTCCATCTTGAACTCTATCCAAAGGGGCTTAATTACTGAATCACACACACACAAATCTTGTTATAAAATGGATTTACCCAAAAGGCAGCCAGATGGCCTAGTTCCAACGCATTAGTGAGGATAAAAAGAACGACAAACACGTTGTTCCCCCACTCCCAAGATGTTCATCGTGTCACTGAGAGGAGTCAAAACCCGAGGTAATAAGAAGTTGACGCCTGGGAAAGGAAATGAAATTGGCTTTATGACATCCTCACAGCAACTGACTAGACTCCCTTGACTGGGGTCTCAGCAAGGACTGGGGGAAGATAGTTCCTCCAGACCAAGACCACTGTTTCCAAAAAAATGTGGGTGCTGCTTGCCTCCATAAGCAACTGTATCTTAGGAACAGAAATTTTAATTGACTGAAACCCACTGTGTGAAACTTAGAATGGAAATTGGGTTCTCCACCTCCGCAGCACCTTTATTTTGGGCTATGAAGCTTTGGAAGGACAGCAGGGAGTATAAACTGGCTATTAGTTGTCTCTTGTATTATTCATTTATGTACCAAAAAAAAGCGAAAAAGAAAAAACTTCTGGTTCTGAGGAAGTTGCACAGAAGGTAGGACTGTGGCTAGAATGGCTTGTGCCTGCTGGCTCATGAAGTAAATGGACCTTTTGTATGTTTTTGTGATGAAAAGAAAAGCAGTTGTCTTCTGTCATCTCTGGCAAGTTTGTCACTCGTGAGAATTTCATTAGCCGTCTGTATAGTTTTATCCTATTCTTTGCAGAGATCTCTTTGAGGGCAGGGACTATGTCTTATTTATCTGTATTACACCCCAGTCAACACAGTGCCTGGCACTTAGTAGGCTCTCAATAAATTTGGGGAGATGACAAAAAGATGAATATATGAAATATTGATGAATACATGAAATAGTGATGAATACATGAAATGATAACATATATATTTTAAAAAGTAAAAATATATGAGTACAGCTAATTATAGTATAGAGAAGATAAATGTTTTTTAAGAAAAGATCTTAAAACTCTACAGGTTCAATGTCTTGCCTTTAAAGATAAGGAAAATAAGACCTAGGGAAATTTAACATATCAGTTGACTAGAACAGTACCGAGGTTTCAAGATTCTGAAAAGTACATATACAATTTGTGTGGATGCCACACTATTTCGATTACATTCATACTGCCTGGTTCTCTCTTGACCTCCAACTCACTTCTGGGCTCCTTTCATATATATTTTCCCAAAGAATGCAAACTATTTTAAAATTAGCTTAAGTAAAACCTAATTAAGTAAATCATATACGGAAATGGATTCCAAAGATCCATTAAAAATCCCTTCTCTACAGCACTTGCTGAAGCCTGATCACAACGAGCCACCTTGTTTGAACTGTCCAGGTTAGATGGAAAGAAGAGCCAAATTTAGAAGATTCCAAATGGATGGAGTGGTAATGTTATCCAGTGGCCAAAACAAATGTCAAATGACAAGTTTAGATAGCAATCCCTGTACGCCAAGCAGACCTTGACTACCTGGCAGTGCACGTGGGTGAAGACAGAAGTGGCCCACAAGTCTCCATTGCATATGCTCCACACCGCAGCTCAGCACCAGCCTTACAAGAAGGGGAACAAGTGACCTCTAGGAAGTGTCACTTAAGGAGCCTTCATCCTACGCTGTCTTCCCAAATAACTTCCTCAGATGCCTGAATTGTCACAGTTTGTGGACTAGCAATTTATCTAAACACAAATAGGCCTGGGAAGAAATTCTGTTGTTAAAATTTTGTCTCTAAGGTAGAAAGACTCACAAGTCTGGAGGTAGCTAGATACGGGTTCAAATTCAGGTGTCAGCAACACTTTCTAGCCCTGCAAACTTGGGCAAGTTAATCAACCTTTTGAACTTTAATGTTTTGGGGTTTTTTTGTTTTTTTAATCTGTGAAGATTTTAAGTCCTACCTTTCAAAGTCATTTGCAAAGATTAAATTAGATATTAGATATTAGATATGTAAAGGCACAAAGTTATACTTGAGGAAGAGGGAGCAAAGAGCAAGGAAGAGATGACAATAGCTTAGCTGGACCTTCTCTATCAGGTTGTCTGAGTTAAAATCTTGACGCTTAGAGGCTGTGTAATTTGGGGCAAGGCACTTACCTTCTCTGTGTCTTTGTCTTTTCATCTGTAAATAAGGACTATTAATAGTACATACATCATAAGTTATTATATAGATTTAATGTTATCATAGAGGTAATATGCTAGTATTGGGGCTCAATAAATTGAACTTTTAGCAGGAGAAATACAGCAAGTGTATTTCCAGAGGTGGTAGGTGAAGCGGAAAGATGTCAGGGAAACTGGAAGACGTAAAAGGGCCTTTAAAAGGAATGTAAATGGGTATCAAGAAGAAAGTGCTGATTCAAATATTTATCCAGGTCTGTGCAGTTAATCTTTATTTTCCTGCATCTCTCTAGAAAAACCATAAATCTTTTAGTCTGATGTCTTGAACTTGTTAATTTTCATTTATCTCATTTTGATTTTGGTCTTAAAGCTAGTATTCAACCACTGGCTTTCTGCATGTACTTAAAATTAACAAGTAAGAGCATAAACCATTTACATCCCCACCCTTCCCAGAGAGACTAAAGCTGAAACGCCCTTCCCTTAATAATGAGGCTAAACAGATGAGGCTTGCCCTGTGCTCTGGAAGTTAGCATCCTTCAGGCTGCAACAGAAAAACAACAGAAACAAGCTCCAAAGTGGAAGATTCTCCAGCCTTCCAGCAGAGTTCAAGCTCAGGACCTGACAAAGCTGATGGATTCTACTAATGGGAGGATTCATATCTCATCATAAATCTCAATCTACCTTCTTCTTTAGGTCAGAATCTCCTGGTAGTTATTAGACTGTTTGTAAACTTATTCTACAGCATAAAAATTTTATTGCTACAATGGTTTTGCTATCATATTGCATTGTATTTGTACAAAATAATATTAGTGCTGGTATTGTTTTTAGTGCTTTGAATTGTATTATCCAACATTCTTCTAAATGTCTTTATTACCTACAGACTCATTTTAATTTTATTGTAAGCAAAATGCAGCTCAGGTACAGATGGTTTAAAAAGAACATAATAAGCAGTGAACAAATCTTTCAGCAATCTGGTTCTATATTAGATTGTAGCATTAAAAATGGTCTTTATCATACAGATAAAGCTGAGAGAATCCATGGCTTTAAAAGCTGCCAGTTAGTGGCAGAAATGAGATTAAAACTTTAGTCTTCTGTACAAAAAGCTGGGGAAAATTATTACCATTTTATATTTTTTAAAAAGTCAATTCAATTGACCTTCCTATTTCCAGACTCAGTATAATTGGCAAATCAATATTATCAACAGTAATTAAAACTGCCAGCAATATGAAAGAAATCAGTCTGATAAATTGTATACAATTAAACTCTTATTTAAGTGGTTTTCTAAAATTATCACAAATGATGGAACAAAGGACAGGAGCAACATTTTCTTAAAGTGTGACACGTGTTCCACACTGGTAAGAAAAAAAAAAAAACGTTGAGAACTCTTCTGTTTCTCCCCAATAAAATGCCATCATATTTGCCTTAAGAATTAAAACTAAGTGTCCCCTACATACTTTGTACTTCATGGAAGATTTTTTTTCCTTTTTTAAGAGACTACTGTAAAGGAAAGAAAGAAATGTTCTATGGACTAGCCAGTAGTGTCAGGGAGAAGAGTGTTCAACAAAATGTATCTTACTTTTTAAAATAATTGACTACGTGATTATAAGTTACTTTACAAATAAAAGAAATTCAGTCTCCCATAAGAGTTACCTAATAACAGTTACAAGAGGGCAAATGAAAAATCAGTTTGTAAAAGGGCATGTAATGCATTTAGTTTTATTGATTCTTTAGTAAAAAACATAAAGTGACACTTCCTTCTGTTTATCCACTAAAACAATGGGAAGAAATGGTATGATTACAGTATGTGATACCTAAAACGATCTCATTTATTTCATCTCATTCATACTAGCCCAATTTTTGGGGTTTTTTGTTCTCTAATATAATATCGTGTCAAATAACATAATTTCCTGTGTATTAGTCACAGCCCTCCTCTTCTCCACTTAAAATATTGGTGGCCAGATGCATAATCTATTGGAACCATTGTTTGTATCTCTTGCCCTGGAACATTTCAGAGACAGATGCGTTGGCTGGTTTCCGGTTAAGTTTAATATTTCCTGAAGGAGAAAATTAAATAAAAATCATTTTCTCTCAGATGCATTTTCAACTTTGACTGACTGTAGACATGGAGGATTAAATTTTTCCATAAACAAGTGCATCTAGTGTCCTTTTAATTGTATCTCCATCTTTAGAAATTGTAGCTTACAAAAGAAATATTTTTCTCATGGGTATATAAGTCTTTGTAAATATTTTGCTCATTTTACATTGCATAAAAAGCAGGACAAGATAGATTAGAGCTTGGAAACCTATAGAGAGGAGTGAGTACTGAAACCGCTGGGGAGAAAGGGCAACATTAAAGGCTTCTGTTAAGATGTCCTTTCTGATGAGACCGTGAGACAGAACACTCTTGAACTGCTACTTCCTCTTGAGCAAGTGATTAATGTTGTTGGTATAAAGACATGATCACAACATACAGCTCAGCAACTCAGTCTACTGTACCAGATTTATGAAGCCTGGATCAATATAAATTGTCTTAGGAGAGCTCGCAACCTTGTAATCACTAGGGAACAATGATTGAAATGAAAACATGGCCTTGAGGTTGTCTTTGCTCACTATTTTCATTGGCAGATGTATAATTGAGTAAAAAACTATCTTGGCGTTTAATGAGCAGGTAAAATATGAAGAATAGCCCTCTTTGAATCCTGTCTTTAATCTTCAGTGTTGGCTCAGGCATTAGAGACAAAGGTGAGTTTTAAAGGGGCAGAATTGACTCGTTACTCCCTTAGAGGACTCAACCAATTTCCCTGGTTAAATTAAGGTATTTATTTTTGTGTTTTTACATTTCAAGTAAAAGAATTCTTTTAAAATAGGCACATGTTGGGAAGATATTTTGCATATGAAATATGCATATGAAAACCATGCCTTTCAAAAGTACATAATTTGACAGCCCAACATAATACAGAAAGTTCTCTGACTTTGAAGTTTATTTTAAAGCCAAATGGAAACAACCGTGTACGCTATTGTCTCCGCATGATATATATCCATTCACCTAGATGATTTTTAAAGGACCTTTGGGGCCATTAGACTAAAATAACATAATAACTCATAAGCACAGCATCAAGTTCGTATTATCACCCCATTGTCATCTAAAGGACTCATTCCTTTTATTACATCTATTTCTTACTTTATCCTCTTTTAAAAAAGGTTTCAGGCTTTAGCATAATTGTTCTCATCAGTAAAAGCCTTGTCTGAATTACATGTTTCTTCGAATGTGGTACCCACTCTTGGTAGTTACTTTATGGAATGAACTCAGAAAGGACAGACATTTATTTGTTTTTCTAAGAGGCACATAGTGGATCCTGAATGAGATGAACAGTATTCATTTCAGTTGCAGTTATTGAGGGGAAAGGAGTAAATGAATGAGTCTTAGATAAAATATCCAAGTGAAAAACAAACTGGAAATCTGGTAGATGATTGTGGTCATATCAACTTAGCTTGATTTACAACATATCACATGATTTTTCAAGTGCTGCTCTGTTTACCAAATGGTCTCTTGAAATTTGTTTTAACTTTTAATAAGACTGTGTCTGTACAACCTAAAAGTAACGTAAAATAATGCAAAATCAATATTTCCAATAGTTTTATCTATTCGATGAAAAAGCTAGATGTCTGAAAACAGATGACATGGAGAATTTATATTTCACTTGCCATCTGAACTCAGTAGCAAGAGTATGTAAATATGCCATAATTTGAGTAGCATCAAAAGAATCTCTGTTTAATTGTAATTCCAACAGAGGTATTTCTGGAATTCATGCAACCACTTTTTCAGAGGAAAGTATCAACAGTCCTTATTAAGGAAAGAAAGTAATACATTGAGCTACTAGTGTCTCATGACAAATTAGTTTATGAGATTAACTAAATAGTAATCTGACAGTAATAATATTAGCTAACACCTATGATAGTTGAGGACATAGGGCATAGAAGATCTGGGGCACAAGGAGGCCATCACAGGGTCAGCAGGGTTACAAGATGGAGTGGCTTATTCCTGTATACACACCCACAAAGATTAAATGCAATGCTTCACAGATTTGCCAAGAGTCAGTTGTATATAGACTGAGATGGAAAAAAATGTGTTTATGCATGTACAAATATATAAATATATGTGTATATATGTAGGGATATGTATATATACATATATATATATGCACACATGCATAATATGGGTTTATATAAATGATGTGAATACAGCTGAGACATTGATGGCACTATGAACTAAAAGAACAAGAGTGTCCTAAAATCTAAGACATAAATATCTATATCAAATTCATAGGACTCAAGTTCTAAGTACATCTTCCACAAAAATTACATTTAGTTAGATTTAAACAGTTTTAGTTCATTTATAACATTTTATTCAAGTTTTGCCATTCTTTTCAGTCATTCTGTCATTAATTATTATTTATTGAGTAAATGCATGCTTATTTATTAATGGATTAATTATTACTGAATTAATTGTTATTTATTGAGTACTCATAATACGCCAGGGAGGGCTGGCTGAGCATCAAGGGACACTGTCCTGCCCTTGAAGAATTCATCAGGAAAAGAGAAAAGACAAATGCACTTGGCCTTAGCCTTTAAATGAGGTTATTGGTGCTTATGTTACACCAAGAGGATGCTTGTGTGTGTGAATATGCGTGTGCATGTGTGTGTCCAGCCAAAGAATATGTCTGACTTGACTTTTTCACTCGTTCACCAATTCAAAGAGGTTTGACCCTCAGATAGTTGAGATTAAAGTCACGTGTTATGTTGGAAATTAGTATTATTGGCCTTGTATAATTAGGAAAGGGTCCCTGATGGTGCTGGGGTTTTTTCATCATTTAGTATGGCAGTTTTCAAACATACAACAAACAAAGAGGCAATATAACAAACGCCTGCATGTACACCAGTAAGAATAAACATATGTTAACATGTTTTATTATTATATTAGCTAGCACCTATAGTGTTTACTATGTGTCAAGCACAAGGCTTAACTTATTTGCCTCACAGAGCCTCCCATTCCTTCACATTTCATCAGCTACCAGAGGTAACCAAGTTAATTTGCATAATTCCCAGGAATGTTCTCATACTTTTACTCTCTATATTTATCCACAACATAAAATACATTATTGTTCTGTTTTTTAAATTGAAAAATTTTATCGTATCGTAGATAAATTTGGCTGCTTTTTTCTTTCACTCAATGTTAAATTCTTGCAATTGATTTATATCAATACACGTATTTTAATTATAGGAATGATCTGCAGCTTAGTCACCCAGTGGCCTGCAAAAAATCATTCGATGATTTCCAGTCCTTCATAGGTAGTGATCCTCAATAAACAGTCACATCCCAAGCTCCATCTCACCATCTGCTTCTGAGAAACCAGCCTGTGTAACTCACGCAGTTACTCCCAGGCACTAGGAACAGTTTGGTGACAAGTCAGTTTCTGATTCCTGAAACAGTTACCAGACTTTCATCACTCTCATCAAGCTATCCATTCTCATCTGTCTCTGTCTCAGTGGCTCCCTCACTTTCCTACTGTGACAGGAACCACTGTTTTTACCCACTCACTTTTCTTTTCCCCACCACACACAAAAAAGAGAAAGACCCACGTCCTTTTATGGCAAGGCTCCTGTCTGCATTCTGGATCTTGTTCTGCTCTTTAGGGGTTTTGGTCTGGTGTTACAAGTCTTTCCTCTTTGCTTTTTCCCCTTAGTCTCTAAATAAATTTGTTACCTTGTTTTAAAAGGGAGCAGTAACAAAAGTATAATAACTTCTATAATTTTGATCCTACAAAGATGTATTTCTGACCTTTTGAGCCAACCTCTCTATATTAACTTCTTATCCCACTGGAATCTGGCTTCTACCACCACTAGTTCACTGAAATTATTTTTATCAAGGACCCTATTAACTACGTTATTACTAAATCCTATTAACCACTTTATTACTAAATCCAATGGGCATTTTCCAGTGCTTGCCCTTCTTGACCTCTTGCAGGATTTGGCAAAGTTAATCAGTTCTTTTGAATTTTATTAATATAAGTATTTCAAATATACAAGTGTTTCAAATGTAAAAGTACATATAACAATATGAGACATTCATTGCTTACCATTCAAATTAAACAGATGTAGACATTTTGCCATGTTTTCTTGAACTCTGTCTTATTGAATAAATAAATAAAATATAAGAGATAACTAAAAATCACCATCCTTTCCCTGAATCTTCGTCTCCCAGAGTAGCATATAACCTAAAGTGATGTGCATCATAGCCAATCCTTCCTTTTCAAAATACTATCACTCTTTCTTCATTCTCCTCACACAGTTTGACTGTTAGTTTTTAGAATCATTTTTGGGCTTCACTTCCATCAGTATCTTCCTACTGTAGGTATTCCCTACAAAAGATTCTCTAGAAGAGGTTCTGTCTTTGGCCCTCTTCTGTTTATACTCTCCAAACTTTCTTTGAGTTATTTTCATCCATTCCCATGGCTTCAATCAATCTCTCTCCTCAGATATAAAACCATACATCTGAAACTCTACTGAAAATTGTCATGTATATATTTCACAAAGGTAAACTTGTGAGACCAGAACTAAACTCATTGTTTCCCTATTTAGAGCAAAGTTAACTATTATAATAGATAAGCTCATATTTCCCCTTATAGTAGTGTAGGTAGTTTTAAAATATGTCCACAAATTCTTTGACATCCTTCCTTCTAAAGGTGTAGCCAAATACCCTCATATTGAGCATGAGCTGGACTTAGTGGCTCCCTTCTAACAAGTAGGATATGGTGGAAGTGATAGTGTACAACTTCCAAGACTGGGTCATAGAAAGCATTCTCTCTCTCTCTCTCTCTCTCTCTCTCTCTCATTGCTAGGGAGGGTGGGAGGGAGGGAGACGCAAGAGGGAAGAGATATGGGAACATATGTATATGTATAACTCACTTTGTTATAAAGCAGAAACTAACACACCCTTGTAAAGCAATTATACTCCAATAAAGATGTTAAAAAAAAAAAGAAAAACCTTCTATGCCATGGAGACACTCAAGGAGCTCTAACAAGAGGTTCCTCTGTCAAAGAACTGAGGTCTTCTGCCAACAATGTGAGTTATCTTAGAAATGACTTTTAGCCCAGGTCAAAGCTTCCTACATTAATGAATGACATCACCAGTCTCTTGTGAGCCAACTTTGCCAGAGTCAGAGTATAGGATGTCTTGATTCCCTATCTTCGCATCATACAGGTAATCAATCACCAAATTTTGTTGATTCTAAATCTGCAATATATTTTTTCCAGTACATTCTACTTTCTCTGTCTACTGCCATTACAGGCTAAGATCATGGCAACAATCTCCCAGCTGACATCCCTACAAATTTTGCACCCTCCAATCCATTCTCCGTCTTGCATTTTATAACCTTTTTAACATGCATATCTAATTATCTCTCTCTTTTGCTTAAAAATAAACAAATAAAAAGCAAAATAACCTCAATTAGTCCATTACATAATAAATATGTTCTAAGAACCTTAAAATAGAAAAAAAAAAAGGTTAGACATGACATTTGGGCCTTTGATTAACTTTCTAATCTCATCTCATGACATTTTCCTTACTTCAGGTTTCATTGACTCTGAACTTCTATAATTTCCCCCCAAATGGACCATACTCTCTTTTACCTCATTAACATTTTACATGCCTCTCTATCTGCCCTTCTTTCCTCTGTACTCGTTACCCATTAAATCTCATTTCAAGCACCACCTTCCTCAAGAAGCCTTTTCTCAGCACCTAGCTGGCATTTGTCCATTCTCTCACAGCACCCGGTGCACATACCTCTATCATTTTCTTTTCTTTGCCATTAGACCCTTTGGGAATTTGAATTTTGACTATGCCTGGGTACACAGGAGGTTTTCCCTAAAAGGTATTTTTAAATGACTAAATGTGTGTATGGATGAGGTGAGTTTATGAAGCCTTCAATCTGTTTTATCCAATACAGTAGACACTAGTCATAGCATGTAGATAAATTAGATTTACATTAAATTAAAATAAATAAAATTGAAAATTTATTTTCTCACTCTTTCTAGCTATCTTTCAAGTGCTCACTAGCCACATGTGGCTAGTGGCTACCATATTGGACAGTGCAGATTCATAGACGTTTTTCATTATCACAGAGAGTTCTGTTGAACAGTACTGCCTAAGATTTAATTGGCAGGACTAGGAGTAGCAAAGACGAGAAAGGAAAAACTAGTACTAGTAAGAAATAGGAGAATAAAGAGAGGAGGAAATTGGTTATGATTTCTAGATGTCATGATTGATTGATGAATTGATGGATGTAGGAAATGCCAAGCTATGTAGGCGTCAAGATGAGAGATTATTAATTGTTTTGTTGTTGCTGACTGTGAGATGACAGTGGTACATCCTAGTGGATATTTCCTAAGTCACTGCCCACAGTTAATATCAAAAACTCTGTCCCATACCTTGCTTTTATACCAGGAGATATGTCTCCATAAATTTCCCTGTTTCTACAACTGTTTAGTTTGGAGAACCACTCCAAATAATGTTGGATTCTTATTTTCTTTATGCTACCCTATATTTAGAATAAATTAGTTTTGTGAAAATCCATTGGTTTCCATTGATTTTTTTTTACCCCGTTCAAAAGTGAGTTTTTCCCACCTGTGGATTAAATTTACCATTAAGAAAAAAATCAGAATGATAGTGATACAGGGAGATGTATAAAAATTTACCAAGTATTTGAATTTTTAAAACATTGCCCATAGGGCTTCCCTGGTGGCGCAGTGGTTGAGAGTCCGCCTGCCGATTCAGCACGGGTTCGTGCACCAATCTGGGGAGAGCTCACATGCCGCACAGCGGCTAGGCCCGTGAGCCATGGCCACTGAGCCTGCGCGTCCGGAGCCTCTGCTCCGTGGCGGGAGAGGCCACAGCAGTGACAGGCCCGCGCACCGCAAAAAAACCCCAAAACATTGCCCATAAAGACTTCAAAGGATTTTAAAATTTCCTCCTAGAATGGTATGACACTGACCTCCACTTTAACAACACTGTTCCTTAAATGTTTCAATACATTCAGGACTACTACACTTTATCCTGCAAATAGGCATTCAGGGACTTGTACAAATATATATTAAGTATGATGGATTACATTAGAGTTCATATTTTGTCTATAATGCAGTACAGCTGTTAGTACTTGTCCAGTAATTGACTAGTTAGATTATCTGAATATAAAGATGTTCCCTGTTCCATACAACTAATCCTGGCTTTAAAGCTAAAACCTTGAGCAGGATATTGAAGAAACCTCTGTTTTGAGAGGTCTTTGATATCTCATTCTCTCAAGAGCATTAAATATTATACAGAATTCTGTCCAATTAATTAAAACTGACTTGCATTTTTTTCTTTTATATATTAACCTCATATCACAGACTAACGAATAAATATTTCCAAAATATTTAACCATTTAACTTTTCTTCAAGTTTGAGTATTTAAACCAGTCATAGAGCATCACATTATTTTAACTTCAGGTGCTTCCTGGAAATCTACTCTTCTGTTATCACTTGTAATTTCCTTACAAAACTTTATATATTCTTTGGTAATTTTTATGTTCTTGTGGCATTTATATTGATTGGTGGGTTTTATTTTTGTTATTTTTATTTTCATGCCCAAATTTAAGTCATTGTATTTGGGGGGGTGACAGTGAATCTTTTGGCTTTTTTTAAAAAAAAGAGTATAAGTTAATAAAATAAAAGTTTCTAAACATTAGTTTTATTGATAATTTATTGCACCTGTGTAACTACCACCCAAAACAAGGTACTGATTCTCAAATTCTGCATATATCCAAAATCTCTGGGAGGGCTTGTTAAAATACAGATTGCTGGGTCCCACCTTCAGAATTTCTATTTCTGTTTCAGGTCAGGAGCGGGACCCAAGAATTTGCATGTTGAACTCAACCTTTTTGTGTACATCTATTTCAATATCTAAATTTTATATTTCTAAGTTTTTATCTGCATTTATTTCTATTTTGTGATTTTAATTGTTTTTATGATGAAAATCATAGTGTACCTACATTTTATAACCTAGTGTTTTTCAACAAGTATATATATATATATATATATATTTGTTGGCATGTACATTTCCCATTTGATCGAGTATTCTTCAATATATCATATGTACCAGAATTTATTTTACCAATACCCTATTATTGTTATTTAGTCAGGTTCCAATATTTTATTATTATTGGTAGTTCTATGGTATTCAATCATATGGCTATATATTTGTTCATACCTCTGACTGGTTTTTTTTTTTTGGGAAACATAAAGCAAACCTATTTGAGTCTAGAGAGTGCTCATGTTAAGGATTTTATGTCAGATATCAAAATTGCCTTCTTGAAGAGTTATTTATTCTCAATTGCAGTAGAGCTATATATGATACTGGAAACTTGTGCATAGGTATGTGCATATATATATATATATATATATATATATATATATATCCTCCAGCAGTGTCCTTTAGACTTGCAATGGGAAAATTGAAAGCTATAATTTAGAACTAGGAATTTGTATGGTAGGTGTGGCCAGTTGACTATAGACAAAGAATCTGAGAATGTTGAGCTTTTCAAAATTTTTAGAAAAGATGGGACTTCCCTGGTGGTTAAGTGGGTAAGACTCCACGCTCCCAATGCAGGGGGCCCAGGTTTGATCCTTGGTGGGGGAACTAGATCCCACATGCATGCCACAACTAAGAAGCCCGCATGCCATAACTAAGAGTCCGCATGCTGCAGCTAAAGATCCTGCATGCCCCAACTAAACATGCCGCAACTAAGGTCCCACATGCCACAATTAAGACCCAGCGCAGCCAAAATAAATATATATTCAAAATTGTTAGAAAAGACATCTCAGTTGGGATGAGGAAAAACAGAATTTTTCCACATGGATTTCAATAAATTGGATTTGTCTGAAATTAAAACTAACAGAAATTTTTAAATGGCATTATGAGAATTAGTGTAATTTTTAATTTAGTTCCATTCTCAAAGCATATGATATGAATTTAAACTGTTAGTCGAAATAAAATTATTTCAAGAAGATATTTTCACAGGCCTAATTCTTAAATTCATTCTCCACATTACTGAGGGAGGCAGAATAATGCTCTCCTCACCCACAGATATCTGGGACCTGTGAATATGGTGCCTTACTTGTCAAAAAATTTTTGCAGATATTATTTAAGGTTTAGGCCCTTGAAATGAGATTATTTTGGATTATCTAGGTGGCCCAGCCTAATCACTCATTGAAAGTGGAAGAGAGGGGCTTCCCTGGTGGCGCAGTGATTATGAATCCGCCTGCCAATGCAGGGGACACGGGTTTGATTCCTGGTCTGGGAACATCCTACATGCCACGGAGCAACTAAGCCCCTGTGCCACAACTACTGATCCCACGTGCCACAACTAGTGAAGCCCATGCACCTAGAGCCCGTGTTTCGCAGCAAGAGAAGCCACCGCAATGAGAAGCCCGCGCACGGAAACGAGGAGTAGCCCCCCGCCCTCCGCAACTAGAGAAAACACGTGCGCAGTAACGAAGCCCCAACGCAGACAAAAATAAATAAATAATTTTTTTAAAAAAGTGGAAGAGAAAGGCAAAAAGTAGGTTAAGAGATGCAAAGTGAGAAAAATCTGACTTGCCATTGCTAGCTTTGAAGATGGAGGAAAGGAGCCACGAGGCAAGGATGGGCGCCGGTAGTAACTGGGAATGCCAGTCAGCTGACAGCCAGCAATAAACAGACACTTCAGTCCTATAACCTCAAAGAAACAGATTCTCTAGCCTCCATAAGGAATGCAGTCAGACCTCTGACTCCCCAAAACATTAAGAGAATAAATTTGTGTTGCTTTAAGACAAGAGAGTTATAATTTGTTACAGCAGCAATAGAAAACTATTAAAATTGGAGATAAGAAGCTTCATGAAAGGTTAGGATCATGTCTCTGCCTTTTTCACTGCTGTGAATAAGTGGCCAACAAAGTGCCTGGTGTGTAGCCAGTAATCAGTAAATATCTATATATTAATTAATTAAGCCGCATACCTTGTTCTCATATATTTTGGCATTACTCAGTAGGGGAAATCGTCTCACTAGATTTTAGGAGAGTAATAAAGTATACTGATTAAATTCTGACTTCTAACTAGCTTAAAAAAATGCAAACAAAACCTTAGGAAAAAAGTAATTTCTTATGTAACTAGCTAAATATAACTGTATGAATGGGGAGTTCGGACCCTTCCAATGTACTGCTTGATCTCATTTTATTTGATTAGGCAAATTATGGAACACCAGCATGAAATGCATTACTGTACTAATGTAGCCTCCAAAATGGGAATCTCATTGTAACTGTGGCTTTGAGGACTTTTAATGTTTAACCTGAATGAACAAGTTGAAGTAGTTCAAAAGAATGCTCACGCACACACACCCAAATATGTTAATTATACTTTTTTGCAGAGGAAAGCTTAAAGCTTATGCTACAATCAGAAAAAAAGAAGGAAATGGCACATCAGTCAATTTGTAAAAATGATGAAAGTAGCCAAACCGCTTGAACATTGCAACAAGTCCCAAAATGCTTAATTGTGTGATTTAGGAGATGGATGGTGGTGATGGCAGCACAACACTATGAATGTATTTAACACCAGTGAATAATACACTTAAAAATGCTTAAGGTGGTAAATTTTATCTTACGTGTATTTTACCACAATAAAAAAGTTGAAAATAGCTGTGGAGCAGAGTACCTGTTACCAGTCCCACAGGAGGACTCTAAACACTTCTTTCTGCCCATTGCATTTTGGTATTGGAGATGCCAAGGAAAATACAATGCAGTCAAGCACTGGATGGAACAACTCTTAGAGAAGGGAGAGAGAAAGATCAGCCTCAATTGGGGTGTCAGTCCCCCATGACCGGTGGGTCTCTCCCTGAAGTACCCTCTTTGGGGTAAGGCGATACAGGCAGCCAGGAGACTCACCTGCAGGTTTTTCCTCAAGTTCTAAGCAGTCTGCCTTCTCCTTTCCACTTTGCAGAGACTTCCTATGTTTTTTGCCATTTGTTAGGTACAGGGATTTTTAGTTGTAATAAGGAGGACATGGGAGAAATGGGATTACTCAGTCTTGGAGGAGCTAGAAGTCCGAATAATCATTTTTTTAACTCATTAACAAATAATCACTGAGGGCCCATTATGTGCCAGAAACTCTGCCATTTTATGTTCTACTTATGTTGCTAAGTGATTAGGACTGAAGGAGGAAGGAAGGAAGGAAGGAAGGAAGGAAGGAAGGAAGGAAGGAAGGAAGGAAGGAAGGAAGGGAGGGAGGGAGGGAGGGAGGGAGGGAGGGAGGAAACACTACTCATCCTCCCAGTCTCAGCAAAAACTTCACTGCTTTCCCTAATGATTCAGCCTAGGTTAGTCCCTTCCCATTACAAGCTCTTATAGCACTTTGTGTTTCTCCTTTACGCGACTCCTGGTCTCGCATCTTCTTGTTCAGGGTCTGGCTCCACTTGCCAGTAAGATTGCTGAGACCAACTTGTCCTTCCTGCTGCAGTATCCTATTGCCCAGTACAGAGAACGGCACAAGGTAGGCACCTGCCAATCTTCATTAATTAAGCTAATGAATGTGCAATTTCCTTTCTCTGGCTTTGTTCTTACCATTGTTTTTCATCCCTGGTACAACTGCTGCAGGAGTTCTGACTTTCTTGGTCGGTTCTTGGCTCCTTTCTCTTGGCAACAGAACAAACTCTCTAAGCTTAGGCATGGTTTGCACTCATCTGGCAAGGGTTTGGGAGGGGGGAGTCTTTACATTTCTGACTACTGAGCACAACTAACTTCCTCCACCCCCAGGACTCCACCCCAGACATGTCATTTCTGCCGTTCTCCAGGGGCTTTCAGAAAATCTGGGTGCTGGGTGTGGTTGAAGGTTTGCGGGGCCCGCCTTTACCCTAAACAGCACCGTTCTTCACCTGCTTTGTGTAGGTCAGTGGGTAAAATGGGGAGGAAACACAGATGTCAAAATAGAATAAACACCTGGAACAGTTTCATTATCACAAAGTAGAAAAGCAAAATATAAACCTAGTCGTTCAGTTGACCACTGTTAAGGGTCACTTTATCCTTGGAAATTAAAACTAAGACTGAATTAATTATCCTTTCACTATCTTGGGTTTTCTTTCCTTTCTTTTTCAACATTAACTGCCTCTGAAATTATGTTAAAGCAATGATCTCTATCATAATGTCCTTCAGCTGGCCCTGAAAACAATTTCCTACAGAAACCTCCTTTTTTTTTCCTAGGAAACATCTCAATCTTAACCTCATCATTTTTGTTATTTTGTTTTGTTTTGTTTACACTTAGAGGATATTACATTTTTATGTGGCTTAACTTATCTGTGATTAGACTAAAGTAGTGTTTTGCAACAAATAGAATGATTTAAAAGTATTCTGTTCCCTCAAGAAGGCCGTTAAACGTACACGGGAAATAGTGTGGCAGCAAAATGAGATACTCTCGGTGGTACAGAGTTTATCTAGGGTTGCCCATATGAAAGAGGCCTCATTTAGCATTAAATCTCATTTTATGTGATCAGGGTTTATTTTCCAATGGGCCACTCAGGATTCATGCTGTAAGACTTTTTTTTTTTTACTGAGCATCCTGAGAAGGCCATCTCTTCTGTCTTCCATCCATTCCCTTACACCTCAATTTCACACTTAAATTTGCCTAGGTTTTGGCTAAATTAGAGCTGAATATACAGCATGCAGCCAGTATCTGTTTATTAAATAAAAACAATGAATAACACGTGTTGAAGTACTTCAGAAAATTATAAAATGATATATAAGTGCAAGTTATTAATATTTTCAGGTAATTTGCCTGGTTATCTATAAACATGCTGAGAAATCATTTTCAGATGTCATATTGTGTCACATGAATAATCAAGGATATCTTTAGGATTGTGAAGCACATAAAAGTTCATATTGTGAGTCACTTTTAGCATTTTTCCCTAGAAAGGATTGTGTGTGTGTGCGTGTATGGACATAGATACATAAAGTAACAAAAAATATGAGCAACATGAACACAATTCCTAGATAATGTATAGAATTTCATATTTTTTCCTAAAAACTCAAGACCTATTGGTACATGATGTTGTATTTGAGGGGAAATCTAGCTAGAGAATCTGATCCCTTTTATTTCTAACATTTTAGAGTTTATCAGTTTTATTGATGTCTCATTCAAGGTTACTACTTGAACAATATTTGAAGTAGATGTTAGTTTTATTGATGTTAAAATCACTCTCCTTTCTTTCAAAATATTTTTTTATTCTGTGAAAAAAACAGTGAACAGATGAGGAAAGCTTGCTCTTTAAGATCTATATACTATTACCTCGAATCCATTCATCAGTTTTGGAACAACCAACCTTCAATATCTGCAAATTTTCAGAGGCTTATTTTTTATATTAATTTGAGGGATCATCTTGCTCTTTTTGAATTCAGCCAACTTCCTTAAGTGACAGAAAATGTGAGTTAGCAGACAACTGAAGTTGTGAGATGGAAGGGTGTACATTGCAGGAATGCAATGCCATTTAAAATGGAATAGCAGGCATCTCCATTCTTAAAGACATAAAATTTCCTCTGTCATTTTCTAAATTGATGCTCTTACCTCCTATAATGTTGCTCAGCCCTCCTCTCTCTGGTCTTTTTTCTCCATTTTATTTCCCTTCAATTTCGGGTGGGTGGGGTGAGTGGAGAATCCCTCCAAGATTTGTTTTATGCAGAGAAATTCAGTTTTGTCCAGCCTCTATGGCAAAACTCAGATCTGAGATTCACTCCCCTGGAGGAACTCAGCTGAAGCTTTGAATGTATGACTTGCAAGACCCTTCCTGGTCGAGTTACATTCTTAGACAAAGGCTGTTGTGCTCTGTAGTTCACTACAAAGAGTAGGAGTGGAAAGGCAGTTTATTTTTCCAGTTATTCAAGTACCTAAGCAAATAGAATACAAGCTACTTTTAATTTCCTGGTGTTTCTTTTAATAATCAAGCTAGCTGTGGCTAGGTCTAGGTCTAGTCCCTCCATCATCTGATTCTTCAGCCAAGAGAATTGGTAGCACGTTACTCTGAGTCAATCTCCATGTCTCTCTCAATCTCTCCATGTCTCTCTCTTTCTCTTTCTCACACTCTCACACACACACACATACACACACACACACACACACACACACACTTTACCTTAATATAGTTCCTGCAAAGCAATCTGAACAAGCACATTTTAATATAAATTTGCATGGTGTACTTATCAGCATTTTCTTTTGGCAGAAGAGCCCAAAATTAAAGTGCATAAAAGATCCAGCACAGGGATTGCTACATTATGAGAAAGAAAACAAGTTTTTCTTTCTTCTATCAAATTGACTGAATTAGATACAAATAAGTGTAGAAATATACCCAAATTGAAGTGTTTTCAGAAATAAGCCAGAGAAATTCACTAAGTGAAATATTAATTTAACTCTGAGACTAGAGTACATGGCTGCACCCACTTCATCACCTGCAGATAGACAACATTCTTCAGCCTCACCTGCTTGTTTCTTCCCTTAAACATACAACACATGTACCAGAGTCATTTTCTGCTTCTAGAATATGTATTTCCTTTCATATTAAAATAATGTATATATTTCTCTCCTGTGCACATATACCCACCGAAATTTTCCAGTAGCAATAAAATACTAATGAACTTCCTAAAGTGTGATACTGTACAAAATCTAGTAACCACAAGGCTTTGTGATAGAAGAGGAAGTTACAATGTTTACAATATTCATAAATGTTACCCGTTTATATTTTGCCCTCTTAAGATTGAAAAACAATATATGTAAGCAGATCAATCAAAAAATATTTTAGACACCTTCTTGGCCATAATATAGGCTGTTTTAATTTTTAAAATAACCTAATAAATTGCCTCTGAGCAGTAAACAATGGTCAGTGATATTTATATAATAAAGTTAAGTTCACAGAGACACCCAGATCTTGTATCCAGTAAGGATTTATTAGAAAAACAAATACTGAATAACTTATGATTTAAAGTGGTTAGAATAAAATTCAGGAAAAATATAAGCAAATCATTTTTTTTCTAACAATTTAAAATGTAGGAGGTTTAAACCTTATATATTTTTGCCAAAAGAGTAATTATCCATGGATGACAGATGCTGCTCCCTACTTAATGGAGGGTCTCAAATTTTACTCTGCATCTCATTGGGAAGGAAATATAAAAATTTAAAATAGAATTAACTTGGGGAAAGGCATCAGTGCTGCAACTCTTAGCACCAAATGTTTTTTCTTGGAGCACCAAATGCTTTAAGGAAAACATTCCAAGTATCAAAGTTTTCAGATAGATAAATATTTATGGATCAAATCCATAAAGAACAGACATTGTTATGAAATATATATAGATGCCTTCAAAACTTTCTTTCCAGGCAGAGTAGACACATAAGTTAGGAGTCATTTCCCACTTAATTGTTTTTGCAACCTTATGCAACACAAATGGATTATGGATAAAGACTTAACTAATTTACCCACAGAAAGTAGATCTTGACTGACATTATGTCCAAAAAATTAAACAGGAACTGTTTCTCTATATAAAATATAAAATGTTACTAAACTTATAGAAATGGCTTTATTTTAACCTTTCATTTTCCTGGTTGAAAAGTGTAGGGGTGTTCAATTTAGTCCTTTGGTGAGAATACAGTACTCTTTAAAGCAAATTCTTCTCAATTTGCTAGTTAGCATAATCAGAGAAAATCATAACCTAGATCTTGTTCATACATTTAAGTGCAATAAAATTCCATCTGTCTTTGAACTTTATGAATGATACTTTTTTAGTCTCTACATAGACCATTGCCTGTCCCTCTTCACTGAGAGTTCTTCATAGTGGTATTAGAACTGGAAATCCATTTTCATTACAATCTACTGAAAGCTATTTTGCCATTTAAGGGCAAAGGTCTACTTACACTGCTCATGTACAAAATAAAAGTATCATACAATTGCCATGATACTAGACAAATTCAAAGGAACTACCAAAGAAGCAGCCTTAGCTTCTGTAGTACCCTTGAGGCTCTTAAATTCGGGGTGTGCACTGGTTAGAAATGAGGTGCCAATTTAAGAAAATTGCAGTAGGCCCTGCCCCAGATGCAAATGTAGAACGATGGCCTACAAGAACTCAATGGGTGTATATCTGGTTTCCAAGTCACACTTGCAAACATGGATAATTAGTACCAACACTACCATTTGTGAACATAATGGACATTTTGGAACTGGATACAATTCTGTCCCTGAAACTAATCAAGACAATTAAATATTCAACCAAACAAGGCTTGAGTTCATGTGGGCTTAAAGAAAAATGGTAGCCGAGGCACGGGTAAAATTTTATTTATGAATATGTAGACACATGACTTTGGATCCAGCCAGCCAGTGACATAAATAAACTTGAGCAAAAGATTCAAGCTAGAGGATATATAGGTATACATATATCTATGTATAAAAATTTGTGTGTGTGAGCAAGGCTTATTGGAGCAGTGCAACAAATCTGGACACCAACCATCAGAATCACTCCCATCCTTTGAAATTTCCATTAAGCGCGCAATGGGGGTAATTATACTGGGATGCTCCGAATCACTGTTTCCATCTTGTGCACTCACATGCCCGCCAAACATGAAATGTTCGCCTTCTCCCTTCCAATGTGATGGTTGTTGAACTTATTTTTAGTGTCATTTGATAAGCCTTTGTGCTCGCAGAGAGACATCCCACTGACCCAGCCACTGGTCATTGTCTATACCAGTTCACATCAAAGCAGGCGCGCTTTGTCAGGTTTCCAGTCGAATATCCATTTCGCATCTGAAGTACAGTATCGAAAGTGACTAGATCATTTGAGCTTTTTTCATCAGCTGCTGCCTTCTTCCTCCCCCACAGTGTTTCCGCTCACGCTAACATAATTTGGCATTGTTGACGTGACACGGTGGTTTTTCTAAAAAAATTATAATACATACATTTTCGATGTTTTGTGGTGGTAGACCCTCCTGAAATTTAGTATATAACTTGATGAGAGGAGGCCTTTTTTTTCTCTCTACTGAATCACAACCAAGGTAGAGTGCCCCTCAAAATCCAAGTAATGCGCATACAGTAATAGGTCATTCAATGTCAAAAGGCATAAAAAGGATGAGCAAAATCTTCACAGGCTGCTGCTTGCTGTTGCCTTTAATTATATTAATTAAATTTTGAAATTTTCATGCAAAGAGAGTTGCTGGCTTGTGACGCTGAAGAGCCCTTGGAGACTTGGAGGAAGAAAATACCCTGAGCGGAAGCTTTGTGGTTACTGCTTCCTTTAAATTAAAAGCAAAACAAACTCCTAGGTATGTTTACAGATATTACTGCTTTATGTACTACTAAGCCCTAAACATAGAAAGAGGGGTACATCTACCAATCCCAGGGACAAGTTCTCAAATCATGAGTCCATTAAGCTCCACTGAAGATCTCTAGTTAGAGGCCGTCTTCCTGTGGAATAATGCTCTATTAATTTTCTTCTTTTCCCAAGTGCATAATGAAAGAAAGGTGCCTTCAAAAACTAAAGGGCAAAATCTTGCTTGCTACTGATACCTTGAGGCATCCTGTCTACATTTTGTCATACGTGTGCACTTTTCAGTGTTAGAATGACAAGATTTTCCAGTCAGAAGCTTCCCGGAAGGCACATCGTGGTAGTGGACTTGGAAGGATTTTGTGATCTGACACAGCTATAAGGCAATAGACTCCTTTATTTGCTTAGCCTGGTGGGAGATTTCATACTCTGCCTTTGGCTAAGAATCTTGCCATGTAAACACACAAGTGCCATGTTTCCATGTAAAATGCTCCTTTCTCCATTAAAGATTCACCAGGGCCAATTGTTTTGTGCTCCCTATTTTGATATCATCTTCATGCTTTTGTTTCTTTTTCTTTTACACATTCAAAAAAACTTTCTTGTATAAACCACAGCATGTACATTAAAGTTCCTTTTTATTTTTAATGTCCTGAATCATGTGTTACCATTGAGTTTCATCAATTCCCATGTAGATGGCAGAACAAGGGTTTGAAAATGTTTGATGCAAGCAAAGCAGAAGGCAGAGAAAACATTTCCTGACTGAGAGGAATAAAGCTGCTCTTCCAAAAACTTCTGAAATGCACTTTGTTTTCTTTTGGTTGGAAATCTGCATCGTGAAGATGTACCATCTTCATACCTCTTGGTCTTCCTGCTTTCCTTTTACTGAGAGGGAACTCGAGAGAAGTTTATGCACCGACCCTAGGAAAGAAACAAATCCTTATTGAAATACAGAGGTAATTATTTTAAAAAAGCATGAGAACACCTAGTTTTCCTACTATGATATAACAAACGATTACCCAAGGTAAGGTCAATGTTAGGATGAAACATGAAGTCATAATTTTTTTCTTTGGGTCAAAGCATGATGGTTCATTCAGATCTTTTCCACAGCAAGTTCACCTACACGATGGTATGGTAAAATTAGAGTGAAAAAAACACTACAGAAAACAGAACTTTGTTATTGCTATTTAAAGAATAGCATTACTATCCGAGTAATAAAAATATCAAAGCCACAACCCTGTATGTTTCTACAATGTATTAAAATGGAAGTGTCCCATTTATCCAATCTGGTGCTTTTAAAACTGATATAAAACTGGTGCTTCTAAAATGTATGCATGAGAAGTGTATTTAAGAAGTCGGAAGAGATTGAGGATAAGAAGTCAGGGAGAAAGGGAAGAGATGCCATCTCTTTGTGATTCCATTTTATAATAGGATTTTGCAAGAGATTTACTAGCAATCTTGTCCACTGTTGATCATTTCTCACAACTGCACACCACCATTATGTGGTCTCTATATATGGTGACTTTATTTGCATTCCACATTTCCAAAGAGAGTTTGCCATTCCAATTCCTTAACAGTTCAATGAAGCGTGTGGAAACACATTGTTTCATTTGTAATTATAAATAATCTAAGAATTAGTTGAAAATAAAGTTTCCAATTAGTAATAAAAGATCCCCTTCTTCCCTCTCCTTGGTGTGACATTGCTGATGTCTTGTACTATATAAATCATGTCTAGATTCCTTAATAAGCCAAAAGGTAGCATATTGCTTTCTAATTTAGGGTCCAGATCATCATCCTATTGAGATTTTCCTATTTCTTATAATATCTGCTCTCTAACTTCATATTTTAGAACTTCTCTTTATTTCCCTCTAAATGTGAACAATACATTTGTTTCAAATATCTGGTACATCCACTGTACATGGTACATTCAAAAGGAACAACAAATATTGTTGGAGAAGAAAGCCTGGAATGTAAAAACAAGATTTTGGTCTATTTTCCTCTCAAAAGCGACTGTTCAACAAATTTGGAAATTTCAGAAATTAATGAAAAAACAGAAAAGCATAAAAGCAAACTAGTTTACATTTACTCTTGCCTAAAAGGCAAATATTCATCAAATTATCTGTCTTCTAATAATTTTGGAGGTAACATTATTACTATAATTGTCAAATTTATTACTTACTTTGTGCCTAATGTCTACAAATAATATCTGTGCAAAAGGAAGTGGGAGAAAAGCATGGAGAAGACTACCTTAGAATGAGCTAAAAATTCCTTGGTAATGCAATGGTCATAGGTCATGTACTCAGACTGTATTTTTGTATTACCTAGAACCTTCAAAGAAGATTTTTAGAGTGAATATTAAGTGAAAAGATGTTCTTCTCCAGATTAGCTACATTTGGCATCATGTGCCAAGGAAACATTAAAAAATGTTATTCTCATGATATATCCCTTTTCTAAAAATTTTTTTCAGAGGGCAGGAAAATGACGTAATTAATAAATATTTGGACAAATCAGTCCTTCTAAGCCATGACAGTGTGATAGTATAACTATACATACAATGAGAAATAGATTTTAACTATGAATATTAAAATAATGATGAATATTAAAAATATTATCTCCTGGCAATTTTCCAGAATCAAACAAATATATGAGGAGTGACATTTTGACAACAAAGATATGCATTAATGACATCTTTTCTTGTGTATTTATTATGGACCAAAAAAGTAAAAGTTTTTTCTCTTCTGCATAATTTTGAAAAGAAGTTACCATGAATTTCTACTTTTATTTGCATTTTATCACTAATTAACTAGATTTAGATATAAGGCTCTTTTTCAGACCATTTCTGTTCCACACACCAGATTAATCTGGTGACTCTGATTCATTTATTTTATGCAATTGGAGGGTTTAAAAAGTGAAATTCATAGTTCACCTGAATTCTCAAAATCACTTCAACACCTAAATTATTCCAGACCTAAATTATTTTCTATTTCATTTGGTGTAGTTAAATTAAAGATCTAGCAACTCAAATGAAGAAAGCCCTATTGATTTTGACCCTGAGGTCCTTACTTCAGCTCTTCCAAAGCTTGGGATTAAGTATTAATCATCAGCAGCCACATGTCTGTTGATTCAAGTACCCAAAAACCCTGGTACATGCAATATACACCCCCGTGTTTTAGCACACACATTGACAAAAACAACCAAATATCTCCTCACCCTCAATCATGGACTCAGTGTTTTTCATTTTTATCAAGACCTGATAATGTTTTATTTTACAGGAATTTAGAAGTTGGTAACTTAGAGGAGTTCTATTCAAAAGTTACTTTCTCTGTTAAGCCTTTCCCAGCCCTCCCAGTCATGGGGCTCCTTCCCCCAAATTGCATCTCTACCACAGCCAAACTACATTACACCATAATTGCTGGCTTCAAGATCAAAAGGAAGAGTAACAGTAGTTAAATCTGAGAGCTCCAAAGCCTGAATATGTATCCCAGCTCTGTTATTTATTAACTGTGTGACCATGAACAACTTATGGTTTCTTCATCAATAAAATGGGGATTAAGAACTGGACCTATTCATGACTTCCCAGGTGGCGCAGTGGTTAGGAATCTGCCTGCCACTTCAGGGGACATAGGTTGGAGCCCTGGTCCAGGAAGATCCCACATGCCGCAGAGCAACTAAGCCCAAGTTGTAGTTGCACCACAACTACTGAGCCTGCTCTCTAGAACCTGTGTGCCACAACTACTGAGCCCACGTGCCACAACTACTGAAGCCCGCATGCGTAGAGCCCATGCTCTGCAGCAAGAGAAGCCACCGCAATGAGAAACCCGTGCACCACAACAAAGAGTAGCCCCTGCTCGCCACAACTAGAGAAAGCCCACGTGCAGCAATGAAAACCCAATGCAACCCAAAACAAACAAACAAACAAATAAATAAGAAATAAGTGACTAATCACAATTTAAAAAAATTGGACCTATTCTTAGGACTGTTATAAAGATTAAGTCTGTTAATATAGATTTATAAAGCACTTAGAACAGTACCTGGCACATAGTAAACTTGCATTTAAAAAGCAAATAGTTATTATCCATCTTCCCTCTACGATGTCATTGCACAGTGTCTAACATAGAGCAGACTTGTTATAAATCCTCACTTAGAAACAAGTGGATGCATGGATGATGTATAAAAGAATGAATACGTGATGACTAGACCTCTACTGGGGGAGGAGCCAGACCTTAAAAATGGGAAGATAGAAAAAGTATGAATTTGAGAGAGGAAAAAAGAGATTACAAAGGAGAAAAATACAACAGTGGAAAAGGAGAGAAGATAATATGGAGAAAATAGAAAAGAGTAGTTCTAAAAAGAAAAGATAGATAAAGAATAATCAAGAAAAAAAGAAACTATTGGCCAAAGGAAATTTTTATTTAGTATTCCATCAGGTACCTTACTCCCAGGGGATTATTTCATGCTAGCTGCTACTATCCACTTACCAGAATATTCTAAAATCAAGGCACCATACCCTGGTTGCAAGTGGCTGTGATTAGGAGTCTGTGGCCCTTTGAATACTGCTCAATACTATCTTACAAAACCCATCAATATAATGCCAATGATGTTTAAGGTCAAGAATGTTAGGCTGCCATTGATATCATGGCAAGCAGTCTAGGCCAGAACACAGCAGAGCAATTTTTATTCACAGGAAATGGGATATGACAGGGTTTACAGGTCTGCCATATCCGCGTGCTTACAATGCCTATACAATAAAGGTATGTTATCAAGGTAACAAGTAAAGCAATGTAAAATAACTTGAGCATACAACTCATCATTGGCTGGTACAGAATGGAAAATATTCGTAGTAATAGTGTTTATTTTTCTGAGACTATTTCACTTTAATTACAAATAATACAAGCTCTGAACATTTTTAAAAAGTTAATTGAGTAGGTTAATAATAAACCATTCAATGCAACCTAAATATACAGAAATATACATAGAGACATAATTTTAATACTTTATTCCCTATATAGAGGTTAATACTAGTATCAGGTAACAGGAGTATATAGTCTCTAAAATAAACCACTAAACTTTTAATATGCTAAAACAAATGAACACAAGATTTCTGCTAGCAAGAGTTAAAACAAATGTGTAACATTATGTTTGCTTTATATTTTACAAAATAATTCAAAAAACTTGAATTCAGGTGGCATAAGTGTTTAAGGAATAATAAAGCATATAATATAAAGCATAATTATAAATGTGGAGAAATAACATTAATTTTCTCTATATTTTCAAATTTTTAATTAAATATTTTAAAAAATAATTTTCTTGACTTAAAATCATGCTCTAATCATGCATCTAAATTATGGGTAAAATCAAAGTATACTGTTGTCGTGATGCTTTAGGTAATGCCCACATTATTTATTCAATTAGGCAATCACTTCAACCAACTTGAATTTGGTATCATGCCACATAAGTCACTAAGTCATAAATTTCAACAACAAGAACATATAGTCAATGTAAAATTGAATTAAATGAGTGTCCTTAGGACTGCATTAGTTTAAAAATGAACTATGTATGTATTCCATTCTTTTGCCTTGGGAATATAGAATTCCTTGGATACAATGAAATAATTGTAAAATTTATTCATTTTGTATGACATAGAGATTAGGAGTAAAATTTCTTAAATATTAAAAAAATAAAGCTAGGTAGAACAAATAGAATTTAAGTACTGACTTTAGATTATAGCCAAGTACATTTAAAGTACATTAATTTAAAAATTGTGATAATTCAGATAATGACTGACCAGGTTATAATTTACCTTCTCAACATATTAAACAACCAGGCAAATTACTATTACTATTACTATTACAAGATTACTATTGGCATATTTACTTACTTAAATAAGTTGTAGAATATTAGAATTATTTATATATGAATAATTGACATCATTGAATTGTAATCTGCGTATGACATTTTATTTGCCTAATAAAAATTATGGTTTAAAAGGAATAAAACTGCCTCCCATTGAATGTAAACCATCTTATGCAACCTTATATTGAGCAACATTACCTAATTAGTGAGCTTCTGTGGCAAGAAAAGAATTCTCATGCATTGCTAGGGAAAATATAAATTGGCAAAAACTATATATAAGCAACATATGTAATAATAGTCTTTAAAAGCTTATATTCTTTGACTCAGTAATTTCATGTTGGGAATTCAGCAAAGTATCTGTAAAGTAAAGTATCTAGACAAAGATTTCAAAATGTTTACCATGGGATTTTTATAATGTGAAAATTATAATCAGTACATTTATATTTATTTCTGTCTCACAATCAGAGAATAATTAAATTATGATTAATCTAATGGTTATGTAGCCATTAAAATAGAAATTAAAAAAAATTTTAAAGATGTAGGGAAATAAGTGAAAAAATGCCAACTTGTATGTATACGTAATTATAATTATGCAATGTATATCGAAAGAGTAAAAGACAAGACTAAGAGACTACACCAAACATGCTATGAGTAGTGGAATTGCATATTATTTCTTACATTCTACTTTATATCTTTTCTGTATATTTATATATTTGATAGCTTAAAAATAAGTTTCCAAAGACCAAATTCAATCAGCAAAAATGCAGCCTTTTCTAAACATCTATATTTATGTTTTTAAAAGTCATTACAGGAACCAATTGACTACTCTCAGGAATCACCACCATCTACCAACTATACCAAAGTTCTTCAGCATTCATTGTTCCCATAGGTAAACTCATTTACTTGTCTCTAGGTTGTCTTTTACAATTAATACCCTGATGAACCCACGTGCATGCAGTTCTACTCAAGAGTGTGTGAGTATGGCAGAAGCCACTGATTAATAAATTTTATAATCCACAGTCAGCATTTTCATTTTTATGGTACACAATTCTAAGAGTTTTCATAAAATGCCTGTTCAAGCATTTGTCCAGGCTGCAATCAGCAATCTTATTTTAAAAAGTGTATGTGTGTGTGCCTGCATGCACGCATGTGTGTGTACATGTGCACACATGGCCTACCTCAAGCCCTGTGCATACTGGAGTTGACTATATTTAAATAAAAATATAAGGTAAATCTTTAATTTTCATACAACATCAAACTTTCTAATGATATGCACAGTATCTAGGGTATATATATATATATATATATATATACACACACACACACACACACACACACACATATATCTGCACTCAATCAACAACATAGAATATTTATACCTCAGGCACTTATCAATAATAATTTTTGAATCCTTTCTCTCCAGATCAGTTGGCAAAACTATCTTTGAAAGTGAGGTTCTAAGTGAAATGCTAGCCATCTATTTCTCTAGGTCAGTGGTTTTTTTGTTTTTCATATTATAGTCCATGAAGTCCTGGGGGTTCTACAAGGTGCATCGGGGACCACTATGGCTGGAATGGTGCACAAGAATGGAGCAAGCAGGCACATGCAAGCCTCCCCTAATCCAAACCAAGAAGATGCACTCTCATCTACCCTTTAAAATTGCAGTTCAGTATAATACTTTGTTTTTGTTGACCCTAAAAATGTGGTTTGATACCTATTATTCAAGCTATTCATACTTATGTGAAGCCAGATCACCAGTAAACTGTCAATATACCTGGACTTGGTTTCTTTACTTTCCTTTAGAAATACCTTCCTAAATAAATCTATGACAACATTACAGCATTATCCCTTCAACTTTTGGTCATATCTAGAACTCACATGAATTTTGGTTACATACAGAGAATTTTGTATTTTGGAAAATTGCTATTGAGGATGTTGATATTAAGGGATCAATTCTGAGAGTTCAGAGCTAGCTAGGAAAAAGCATGTCACTTCTGGTAAGCTCATGTGCTTCCCTTTTATTATATAATGCCAATTATGTAACTCAGCATTTCTCTTTGTGCCTTAACTTTCAAAAAAACTCAGACTTACATCATGTTCTAAAAGCATTGCTACTCCTAGTGTACATTTTCTGGTATAGTTATCTTAACTTTGGCCCATGATTATTTCTCTATTTTTATCCTTAAGTTTTATTGTATTTTGTTCTCAATATTTCTCTACAGGTAGATTAGGTATAAGTAAATGGAAACTAATATATATTTCTTAATTCTCAACTTTCTTAATCACAAAGACTTCACACTCATCTAAACCTTTAAAACCCTCCAACAAATGTATTACCTCAACCTCTACCTTATACAAAAGATCATATGTCTAATTCCCTTCTTTGTTGTCTTTTCTTATTCTGGTAGGACTTACTGAGGTACTGTTCAGATAGCTGATGTCAAATGATAATTAATTTGAATTTAATCTTAACTAAGTTAACACAGATAATTAATATGAATTTGAAGCTTATACATGAAAGCATGCTGAAACTATACTATTCCATAAAATCCCAAAAGTTATTCTGCAAGAATAAACCCCTAGGTCTAAAGACTGAGAGCTTAACCTCATTTTCTTTGACTACTAGGAAAAATAAGCACAATATGATTCTTTATAAACTATAAATTTATTTTTATCCCAATCCATCTCTTAGAGCAGTGGTCTGTGCAGAGGCTTTACTCCATTACTCACCTTCCATCAGTATAAGAAGGAACAGAATATACCAAGAATACATCACAAACAGAACTCTGGTCATAACAAAGGCTAAACTCACAATTAGAACCTGTCAGTTTTAACTCCACTTAAGTGATTTTCAGGCAACACCAAGTATCTATTAGAGTAAGAAGTTAATTGACGTTTCATTGTTGGCAATACCTTCTCTTAGGTCTCATAATAAGTAGGAGTGGAAAGTTGGTGCCCAAAATAAAAATGTCCAATGCTGTTACTGTTCTTCAGTTAACTAAACCAAGAGATAAAAACTAGACAACAGTAGGAACCAATATACTTGCTGTTGGTTAAGTATATAGACCCCAACTCTGTTGCAATATTTGAAAACTGATTTTGCCAATTCATTTTCACTGTGACCAGAGTAGCATTAGCCAGAGCAAGTGCCACATTTCCCATCTCTTGAGCATTAAAATTCGGCAGGCATTAACATTTGCAAGCTCCTTTACTAGCTATCTGCACAGGATATATTTCACTGCTATAACTGTAATAGTATTATGCTCACCTCATAAATATCCATTGACAAGCTGAAGCATACAACTACACTTTGGTTTAGACTTTTCAAACACAGATAGCTGATTTATTTATATCTCCACTTTAAAAAAGAGTTTACTAAACCTTCATGCTTTGTGCAACAGTGAACAATGATTCAAATTTAAAATTGTATACAAAGCACAGATACACAAGGAAACAAACACAAGACAATTCAAGAGGTCCAGGAAATGACAAATATCAGGAAAGAATGTTGACTTAACACAATAGGCTTTTTGAGTGAAGATTTCCTGTATCAACTGGAGGTACAGAGTGAAGAGAAGGCACCTACTATTCTCTCTCTGTCTCTGAATGTCAGAAATTCTTGAAAGGTTTACCTCATTTTTTTAAGTAAAGGGACAAGTTAGTAGTCCTTACGTATTTAATACTAACAGTATAATAGGACTATGTGCAACTATCAGCAATATATATACAAACATATACATATATACATACATATACACACACAAAGAGAAAGCTATATATACATATATATATATACACATATATAATATATAAAAGAATCTGTGTTATCCTCTGCTTTTAAAAAAAACTGAAATATAAGTTCCATATACTTTTTTCTAACGGAAGCTCAACCTATAAATGTTCCACCTTACAGTGGAGACAACACACCATATGGATATTCAGTTAATGTCATGAAGGGAAGTACTGAGTTTGCCTGATAAATTCACCTTCAAATTTTTTTTCCTCTTCATTCTCTAATGGCATCTGCAAAATGTTAGTGACTATATACATACTGTTAATATTTATTTTGCAAATAGTCATGTACCTTTATTTTTTTGAGATTCAGGCATATAGTTGGCATTTAATGAAACATCTAACTCATACTTCATAATAGTAAGATATGAAGGCTAAAATTGCCTTCACTAAGTGCAAGGCAGAACCCTCCCAAAAGTTGGAGACATAGCAGGAAAGCTAAGAGAGACCCCTACATAGAAGAAGTAGTCAACTGAAGGCTAGGCAGAAAAGCAGGAGGGCAGTGAAATAATTACCTTTTCAAAGACACATGGGCCTTCCCTAAGGGAAAGGAAGCAGCTTATTGAAGATTTGGGGAATGGCGAGAGGAATGAGAAAAATAGCCCTGAGAGACACAGGGCCTTCTTGAACCACATGTCAGTAGCCTGTTGAAACCTGGGAGGAAGAGAACTGAGAAAGAGCTCTCCAAGACTCATGGGGCCTTCTGAGAGTGCAAGGAACAGGGCCAGTCAAAGACTATAGGCAGGAAATCAATATGGAAACAGGTCTCTCAAAGTACAGAAAGTGGTGGTTGGTGGGCATAGGGAAGGTATGGTCCTCATAGCTGAATAGCAAAGAGAACTCCCCTGCAACCAAGAAGCTCATAGGTGGGTTGTAAAGGAGAGAGAGACAGAGACAGAGACAGAAAAAGGAAAAGAAAGAGAGCTCTGCTAAAGGAAAATCCCTGATCTTACTCTCAAAATTTTGGAAACCAGTAGTGAACTAAAAATAACAAAGATGGCAACAAACCAAGACCCAGGTCAACCACAGATTAGCAACATGACAGAGGAAGGGTATACATCTTTCTAGAAGTAAATATTATCTAGATTAGTCTCTATTTTTATGACAGTGTCCAGCATAAAATCACAAATTATGGTACATACAAAGAAGCAGGAGAATATGATCCATAATCAATGGAAAATACAGTTAATATAGGCAAATCTACAATTAATAAACAAGGACTTTAAAATAACTATGATAAAAATGTTAAAAGTTCTAATGAGAAAGGTGGACAGCATGCATAAAAATATAGTGAATTTCCACAGAAATATGGAAACTTTGAATAAGAACAAAATGGAAAAACTAGAGACAAAAATGCAATACCAGATATAAAGAATGTTTTTGATTCATGTAAAAATATACTGAACATAGCAGAAGAAAAACTCACTGAACTTGAAGGTAGGAGAATAGAAATTGTTCAAATTGAAAAACAACAAATAACTAAAGAGAATCTGAGACCAGTGGGATAATATCTAATGGTCTGTCACATGAGTAATTGGTGTCCCAGAAGAGAGAAGAAAGAATAGGGAAGAAAATTTTGAAAAAAATAATGGCTAAGAATTTCCTAGAATTGATGAAAGGCATAAACCTACAGATCAAAGAAACGTAATGACCTTAAGCAGAATAAATACACAGAAAACCTTATCAGGGAACATATAATAAAACTTATGAAAGCCAAAGAAAATCCTAAGAGTATACTTCTCTGTCCCTCATCATCCCCCAGCTGAAGATATTCTGTACAGAGAAAACAACAGTAAGCATGACAGCCAACTTTTTATCAGAAACAGTGGAAAACACAAGACAGTGGAACTCTCTCAAATGCTAAATGGGGAGGGAAAAAGTCAACCTAAACTTCCATATCCAGAGAAAATACCACTCAAGAAGGTAAGCAAAATAAAGACATTTTAAGACAAGCAAAACCTGACATAATTTATCTACAACAGGCTTCAATAACCACAAGTGCTAAATGAAGTTCTTGAAACTGAAGGAAAAGACAAGAGATGGAAGCCTAGATGTGCAGGAAGAAATACAGAGAAACAGAAGTAAATATGTGCATAAACATGAAATATAAATATATAAAAGGAAATTTCCTTATGACACTATTGATTACAAAAACAATAATATCAAAATTTGGAAAAATATATTATTGAATTTATATCTTATGTAGACTACAACATATGATAATAAGAGCACATAGAAATAGAGGGGTAAATGGAAGTTAGGCCATGGTAATATTTATATATTATTTTAAACTAGTATACTATTGTAGACTGTGAAAAGTTAAAGAAGCATATTGTTATCTCTAGAGCAACCACTGAAAAAGAGCACAGAGGTATAGCTTAAAAAGATAATAGAGGGGATGGAATAGATTACAAAAAAAAATACTATATTAATCCAAAAGAGAGCAGAAAAGGAGAAACAGAAGAACAAAGAATGGGTAGGACAGATAGAAATAAAATACAGTAGACAAAAGAACTGGAAATAAATTGAAACAAATGAACTGGATACATAACCACATTGACAAAAGAACTACTTCAAGTGACTTAACACAGTATTGTGTTTGTATACCAACTACAGAATATAATTTAAGGATAAATAGACCAGCAAAAAATGTTTTATTTCATTCATTAGTCTTAATTTTACTAAGACTGTTTTATTATTAATTTGTACCTATATATATTATAGGATAGAGCAAATAAGTATTTTAATATTGATAAGGACAAGATTTTTCATGTAAGAGAAAAGGGGTACAAGTATAAATTCAAAAACATTCATCATTAAGATCCTTTAATGCTAAATCAGAATTAAAAGTATACCATAGGGCTTCCCTGGTAGCGCAGTGGTTGAGAGTCTGCCTGCTGATGCAGGGGACATGCGTTCTTGCCCCTGTCTGGGAAGATCCCACATGTCACGGAGTGGCAAGGCCCATAAGCCATGGCCGCTGAGCCTGCACGTCCAGAGCCTGTGCTCCGCAATGGGAGAGGCCACAACAGTGAGAGGTCCGCGTACCGCAAAAAAAAAAAAAAAAAGTATACCATAAACTCATGATTTTTTCAAAACTATTGAATTTCCTAGTTCTACCTGCTGAAAATGCTTAGAAGCAATGAAAACCCAATAACAATTAGCACCCCTAGTATCCAAATGTGTTCTCTAAATGCCATTATCTACTAAAAATATCTAATGCTCCTTGGAGTTGAATGGCTTATTCTACTTTTGAAACAGAAAATGTAAAAGATGAGTCTCGGACATATTATGCCAAAACTAAAGGAATTTATCAAAGACTAATGTGCACCATGTCAAATATATATAATAATCAATATGATGAATCAGGCTTTTACAATATGGTTTCTCTGATCAAACTTGGCATCACAAATAGTAGAACAATTGGTGTGATGTGTTACCCAGTGCACAGCACCACTTATGAATAATCCATTCCAAAAGAAAAAGGTGATTCTGAATCATAGCAAGGGGGTAGAGTCAGTATATATGATGTCAGTATATATGATCATGCGTGTGGCAGACCAGTGCTGGAGGTGCTGTAATTTTATAAAGATGTTCAGGTGGCATAGAGCAGAGATTATAAGGAGGTCAATGAAACTATGACTATCTGGGGAAGAATAATTCTGGTAGAGAAATCAACAAGTGCAAAGGCCCTGGGGTGAAAGCGTCTTTGGCATATCTGTAGACAAGTAATCCAGATAGTGTGGCAGGAGCAGACTGAGCAATGAAGAAAGTGGAAGATAAAGTCAGACAGGAAGCAGAGAGCCTATGATGCAAAGCCTTGTAGCAGTAGCTGTTATAAATTCTTTTTTAAAAGCCAAGTTACTAAAAGTAAACATCTGGATCCCTTCTCATCTCTTTCACAGAAGACTGAGATAAGATGTTAAGTGATTTACTCTTCGAAGTTCTTAAGGCCAACACACACACACACACACAAACTTTGTCTCAGTCTCTCTCTCCCCCACACACTCAACAGACAATCAGAATGAAAACCCAAACTCCAAACATTATGTTAAATAATGGCTGACTTAGATAATAATTAATCTATATTAATTATTTAGTTATTAATTAATCCACATTTTAATTATGTATTTAGATGAATGTGAGACAAATCCAAATGAAAGGTTTATTATATCACTACTGTTCAATCAGGTGGGACATACATAGAATAAATTAATTGACTCAGTGTGGAAGAATGAAGCACGAAAATATTAATTTTCACTTGAGTATTTCTAGACTTAAAATTTTAACCTCAGTTGTTAACATCAGAGAGCAAAACTTTTACATGCAATTCATTTGTCTTTTTCCTAGGAAATTAGGCATTGAGATATTTATTTGTCTTATCAAACTGCTTTAGGCACATTTAAAGAGAAACCCTGAATGCTTATACATCACTATCACTGAAAAACATTTATTGAGACATTTTGCTAATATATACGATCCTAGGAATGCAATGATTTCTCTATAGCTAAGTTTAGTTTCTAAGAATTAAATCCTCACTTTTGGGACTCTAAAACAGTGTTTGTTGTCCCAGTTAAAAAAATAATTAATACCTAAAAACATGTTGATGAATTCAGCCTGCACATGATTTCATTAGCTATCTCTACTTAAAAGTATTCACAGCTCTTTGGTCATTTGTCAGAGAGCTAAATTCCCAGCTAATTTGAGACTAAGTCCAATCATTTAACAGCCTCTTTCAAAGAAAAACAAATATTAAAAACTTCACTTTAAGTTTTAAAATTAATACTTGATGGATAATACCAATTAAAAATACCTTAAAGAAATGTACAGTTTTTAAAGCTTCATTTTGAAGGGTAATTATAGATAATTTTCTAGATTATAAATGAAAAAAATTTATTAAAAATCTACCTAATGCTTTATCTGGAAAATTAGTGTGATGCTGTTTTCTTTCAGCACAGCAAGTATTTAGTGAACTCATTCCAGGCATTCAGTCCTAATAGAAGACATACGTATGTATTCAACTTTTGCACAACAAATTTATGCTTTAGGTATTTTTATTACATTTGGTAAAACCAATTTTAAACAATTGCTGAACTCATTTTTATATTTAATAATGACATACAAATCCCCAAAGTCAGGATTTCATTTTGAGTATTTATTACAGACTAATATTTAGATGTATGATATCAGATGATATATGTTTTTCTATAACACATAAGTAATGTGGATTAAAATTCTTCACATTACACTTCTACATTCTAAACTGCTAGAGCAGCAGGCAAATGATTACATTTACTGCTAAATTTATACCAAGGAGAACAAAACTTCAAGTAGCACCTTAAATTGTTTATACTAAAATTAGGCCAATAACAGCATGAAGACTATCCCTGCTTTTATGTGCACATGCAAGTCTGAACGTGCCTTTCACATATAGCCACAGGGATTTATATTGCAAAGATAGATGCCACTGTGACCCAGATGTCACTTCACTTATCAATGAGTATACGATGGCACTTAATGGGAATCCCTTGCTTTTCACACTCTGAAAAGAAACTAAACATGAATTTTGTCCCTTGACCAATACAGACATTCCTAGCCTAAATAAAATCTCAACTAACAGACTGACTCTTAAAATAATTGAGGTAATATTAAACCATCTCTAGAGAAATAATCTCACTCAAATGGAAAGAATAAACTTTCAAAGTTTAAACATTAATACACAGATAAGCATATAGATATATTCAAATAAGTAGACAAACATGATTGTGATAGTGTTTCAGAATACTAATTACTTATTCATGTGTAATAAGTTACCTCTATATACAAATGACAGTTTGCTTCTTTGGCCATAGAACTCAAAAATGCTGAAGACATGTACATTTAAGAGTCAAACAATTAAAAATGATTGGATTTGATTATTTAATTTCCATTTGATTGTCTACACGTAATTATTCAACATAAATCCCAGATCCAGAAACTGGAGTTTAGGTCTATCTACAAGTCAGGTATTGGGTCTTGTGTTAGGGCAAATAGATGATTTACGGATGGATGGATATGTAGATAGGTAGATAGATATTGATAGACAAATAGATAAATAGATAGGAAGATATATAGATAGACAGATGTGAATATAGAAATAAATTTTCAGTTAGCTCAGAAAAACAAATTCTGATATTCAAAGACAAAATGATTTTCTAAATTAAAAATAATATAATTAGCCTAATATCCTACTACAAAATATAATTAGATTCAGATGATAGCAAAATTTGTTCAGCAGTATAACAAATCTTTTAATTTTTTTAACAAAAAAAAATCTTAAGTATTTGTTTAAACTCTATCTTCTTTCCCAGACTATTAGTTCCATGATCGTTTTTTTCATTACCATTTTGTAAATGCTTAGGACAGTGTTCACCCTACAGTTTGTGTTTAAACATATTTTCTGAATTAATGATAACTACTGGGTTTGAAATACTAAATTTGATCTATGCAGCTAACATCTCTCTAAAACATGTAATTGATATTGATAATAGATATTCATATGAATATTGAGATAGTTCAATCTAACTACACGATGATTAGTAAGCTATAAAATAAAAGACAGTGGTTCACTTGCCTACACATATAAACACAAAACTATAAAACTACACTTCAGTTTTTGCTAACTGACTTGTAATTAAGCAATAGTGGCAATTGTTCCAGGGCAAAAGTCTTCCTGGCTTATTTTGTGACATGGATATTCTAGCAGTCCTAGAGGTCTCCTTTCCTATATGTCAGCCCAAAGCTACGCATAATAGGGAAATGGCTGAACTGGAGGATAGAAGTGTTCTAAGCTGGAAAACAAGTAGGCATCAGGGAGGAACTGAACGTGATATAAATTTTAAATAGAGAGCAGATGGTAGGAAGTGAGGTCTGCTTCAGGCTTGAAACCTCCAACAGGCAGAGAAGATAAAAGTATGTATTCTGAGTCCATTATTATTCTTAGATCTAAATACAACACATGTTTGACAAGCAAGAAGTGGTCATTACGAGTAACCTAACCACATGTAAACATGTCATGAAGTACTGAAATATTAAATCGTGCCCAATTAATTAATTGATTTTGTGGGTGTTTATTTTCCTTTATGACTCTGTTATTCCCTGTCAAAGAAATCAGTATTTGAAGAAACATGGTGTTTCTTCACACAAGTGGCATACCACTTACTATCTCTACGTGTGTCAATAAAAATTCCAGAGACCAAGTTATGTATCAGGAGGAATTATTCTATATTTTCTGATTACTAACATTATTAGATTTGAAAACAATACAGCACAATTCATGCAGATTTCCCAAAACACATATTTTTAAAACCCTCCTAAAATTGATGACACTTGCTGACAAATGTGAAAGATTAATATTTAGTGGATACTGAACTCTTTATCAACAAGTAGAGATTTGGGCTTGAAAAGAATGAAAACATTCTTTAAAAGAATAAAATATGACTTGATAAATCAATTTCAGTTACTACTTATTTAAAATTAATGAGAAAGTCTTTAATCTACAATGCATTGTTGGAGTTGTTCTTCTGTTGGTAAGAGATTATTAGAAAAGTATTCATTCTATGGCAGGACTGGTGAACAGAACATTCTTCAGAGTCAGGAACGTGAAAGGAAAAGGCAAGAAACTGCCTTTTGCAACTGCAAAAAATCTAGTGTTCATAAAGCTTGCTTTCTTTAAGTTCAGTCTCTGTCACACTTTTAAAATATGACAATGAAAATTCAATGCCAAAACCTTGCCACTGGAAAATGTCTCTTTAACTGAAACAAAAGAGAGGCGCTGGTAGTCATGCATCCGTACAACAGCACAATGAAAGCTGTGCTGAGCTGTCATACTCTAACCTACCATCCCACCGTCACAGATAGAAAGCCTATGTGAGATGACAATGTAATGTGTGGTTTGAATGGCATCCCTGAGAAAAATCCAACTGCAGCAGCACATTTTTAGATTTAAATGAGGAAGATGGGTCATTCTAAATATATATCATTGTATTTTTTCTTCAAAGTCAACACCTATCTTTAGAACTTAGAGAAGACTGACTGAATGAAATATGCTTGTATTGGCAAACCCCAAACCTGGACAATCATATCAGCATTTTTATTCAGTCTCTACTGACAACATCAATGTACCTTGCAAAAAGAAAGCCAGATGTTCCTCCTATATGGTGCTATTAAAAGTCTGTTTTGCAGACTTAAATTATATTCACTGTTTCTCTTTTTTTCTAAATGATGATGGCATTGAAGCCTTTGATAATGAAGAAAACATATTTTTATGTGGGTTTTTGGTACTTCTAGCTTTAAATATACAACTTAACATATGTTTAAGACAGAGCATATGGAAATAAGAAAAAAGCAAATCCGAAATCCAGGCACAAATTTTACTTTATAGTAATTTCAAATCATACCAGTTATTGAGACTCAGAATCAACAAAAATATAATCTCTCTGCTATAATCATACTAACCTTCAAGACTTAGAATTTCCACAGTTGATAGCTCATTGTTCAGGTTCTACAAAATTCATCCCAGATTTTAAAAGGATTAGATCAAGAGAATCCTTCCCTTTGTGTGACTTGGGGTCATTTTCTTATTGAGCAATATTAAAAATAACATCTTTACAAATCAGCCACTGAATAAATTAATTAGCAGCAACCAGTGAGTACTACCAGTGTTAACAACTTCCATCTATTCACTTAACTGCATTATTACAGAGGTGATGTCCATGAACAAGTCAGTACTGAGCAAAGAAAAATTTAACATCCTTTAGCTGTTATCTAGACAAGAAATTTTAAAGCATTTTTCTTTAGTTGCTTTTCACTTTTATGAGAAAAAGACAAATTTTACCTAACAAAATGATCTTACAATTTACCACCAATCAGTGTGTTCTTAAACAATCACTTCAATGTCCTATGTTCTTTACCTTGGGAGAACTGCAGACTTAAAATTGATTCAAAATTATGGTTTTGGAAAACTTTCAAGATGGACAAAGGTCTGCTGAATTAACAATGATTGATATGTGTTGAATAAATCAACCAATATTTTGAAATGAGAATTTGGATACAACTTATTTAAGAATTAATAACTATTTATCATTCATATTTTCTTGTGCATGTTTTTGAGGGGATTTAGTTAACCAGAATATTTGTTACCAAAACATAGCAATCCCAATCATGTCTATTAAAAAAAAGTTTATTAAACCATGTCATCAATGAGCTAGGAGTGTGTCTAACTTGATGTCCGAAGGTTGTAGTTACAACCTTACCATTTTACAAACCACATGTCAACTCCCATCTAGAAGTTTTAGCTTATGTGGCTGCAAAGATGAGTGAGACTGTTGCCATACTAAAGCAAAAAGAGATTTGATTTTAAGCTTAGAAAGGAAAATGAGAATTTTTAAAGATCTGTAAAGACTTGCATGTGAAAGTAACAATTTTATTTTTAAAATATTTCAATTTCAGCAAATGTGGAGACAGCTAAACATAACATGTCTGTAGATATTTTTAAATGAACTAAGAAGTCCAACTGTGTTTCTTATATGGAAAAGCTGCTATGAGGTTACCATAACTTATAAGTCTTTTGTCTTTGTATTCTTATGCTAAGCAAAATGCCTGAGTTGGAAGTACATACCACATGTTTACAAACAGGAAAAAAATAAGTGGAAAAGTAGAAGCTAAAAAACAAAACTGTCATTATCCCACTTCACACCTCTTAGGATAGCTATTATCAAACAAACAGAAAATAGCAAGTGTTGGCAAGGAGGTAGAGAAATTGGAATCCTCATGCATTGCTGAGGGATATGTAAAATGGTGCGCTGTGGAAGATAGTATGGCAGTTCCTTTAAAAATTAAAGATAGAATTATCATATGGATCCACTGCATATATACCCAAAAGAATTGATGGTAGAGAGTCAAAGAGATATTTGTACACCCATGTTGACAGCAGCACTATTCACAATAGCCAAAAGGTAGAAACAACCCAAATGTCCATCCACAGACGAATGAATAAACAAATATGGTATATACATACAGTGGAATATTACTCAGGCTGAAAAAGAATGATATTTTTATACAAGCTACAATATGCATGAACCTTAAAAACACTTTGCTAAGTGAAATAAGACTGACAAAAAAGGACAAGTATTGTATGATTCCACTTTTATGTGGTACCTAAAATAGTCAAATTCATAGAGACAGAAGAAGAAGTAATGGTTACCAGAGGCTAGAGGGAAGGGAGAATGGGGAATTATTGTTTAATAGGTACACAGTTTCAGTTTGGAGTGTTGAATAAGTTCTGGAGATGAACAGTGGTGATGGCTACAAAACAGTGTCAATGTACTTCATGGTACTGAATTTTATACCTAAAAATGGTTAAAACTGTAAATCTTATGTTATACATATTTACCACAATAAATAATTATTATTTACAAGATTTAAAAATCAACTGAATTATTACCATAATTTATAGATTATAGTGCTAGATGAATTCAAGATATAAAAAAAAATCAAAAAGTTCTCATAGACCAGTAATAATTGTTAGGAATATTATGGAAGATATGTTTAAATAAAAATATTTATTAATTTACTTTAAAAGATATAACAGACTTTTATTATACATTACTAATATGTGGTTATCTATGTATATATTTATCATAATTATTTTATCTGTCATGATAGTCAATTCATTTTAATGATGGCATGAAAAAAATAATTATTGCTTAGTATTTTTGCAAGACGTATAGCCAAGAAAATATTTGACATTTCAAAAGTTAACTCAGGGCTTCCCTGGTGGCGCAGTGGTTGAGAGTCCGCCTGCCAATGCAAGGGACGCAGGTTCGTGTCCCGGTCCGGGAAGATCCCACATGCCGCAGAGCGGCTGGGCCCATGAGCCATGGCCGCTGAGCCTGCGCGTCCAGAGCCTGCGCTCCGCAACGGGAGAGGCCACAACAGTGAGAGGCCCGTGTACCACCAAAAAAAAAAAAGTTAACTCAAATTGAATTTTATATATATTACTATCTGAATCCCTGTAGAGTGCTAACAAAGTCTTGACTATATGCAATAGTTGGGAATAAGTAATTCAGAGTGGAACAATTATCCTGGTAATTGAGACTGGGAGACAAAGGTGCTGCTGGTTTTCCCCCAGCCTCTGTTCTGTTCCCTCAGCCATTCAAGTTGGCCCTTCTCCCCTATTTGCCTACCATCTGGTGGACATAGGTGACAACCATTGGGCTCACAGACTCAGCCATCAAAGACAAAAATGTAAAGATTCTAACTGTTAATGAAAGAATAAAAGTTTTCGTTAGTTGTCCTTCACGTTGCTGCCACCACTAGTTTCTCCAAATGAGACAGGACCCAGTGCCTAGGACCGGAGCAACTACTATGGCATTTCTTTCTCCTAGTGCTAACTTGGCAATACCACTGTGATTCTGAAGACCTTTCCAAACTGATACATGGTTCAATATACATAAAATAGTAAAGCAGAGAAACCAGTTACAGTCACTTTTAAAAGTATAATTTGAACCATAACCAACTATATTCCACATGAATATAACCCAATAGTTTTCTGACAACAACAGCAATGAGAATTATGACTAACCATTATACAATTTAGTCCTTATTTACCAAGTGCTTTTCTACGGACTTTGTAAGCACTGGGGTTATTTAATCATCTCTCTGATGCGGCAGGTATTAATATCCTGAATTTATAGATGAGGGAACTGATGCTTGGAGAAGGCAAATCCTTTACTTTAAAGTTCATTGCAAGTAAACAGCAGCTCCAGACCCAGGAGAGTCAACCTGTAACACCCATAATCATCACCACTAAAGCACTAATAAAATTCTGTATTTTGTATATATGTATAGATATTTTAAAATTACATTAGAGATGATGAAATATTACTGGATGGGAATATAGGGAAAATGCCTACATTTATGAAACTTAAATCCAGTGAGAATTCAGAAATTAAATACCTTATAAATTAAATCTGAAGAACGTTATGAAAAGAATTATAAAATTTTCAAAAGGAACTTATATGAGAGAGACCTTACATATTTATGACCATAGAAAATGAACTAGATCTTTAGCACCTGCACAATACAAACTAGTAAGTAAGGATAGGTGTGGATCAACTACATTAAATCCTAAAGCTTTACCTACTTTCCGTTTAGGATGGAACTCTTTTCAATAACATACTCACATTTCTATCTTCCTACACTGAGTTATCTGCCCATGTTCTCATATCCAAGACAAAGCTTCGTAATGATGAATATCAATGATTATACCAGAATGTAGTCCAGCAATGTCCTTAGGGCATTTTGGGGAATGTGAAGCTGCTTTTTCTTACATTAAACAACTCCGATTGCAGTGTTTGAGTCTTGTGTCCATCAGTTTTCTCATTCTCTTCCTTGCAACTCCTTCCTCTCATTACTGTGATATATCCACCTTTCGCAGCCCCTGCCCCCAATTCTACTGTACTGCTTCTAATTTGCCACAAGTATGGAAACCAGATAACCAAGTCCACTGAAAGTAGGTATAAGGTAAAAACAGATAATAGTGTAAATGAGCTGGGACTCTTCCACATCTATTTTTACTAATCAGAGAATTATTTTTATCTATTTATTTCCATTTACAGCTCTAAAGTGTGTTTTAGGCATGAAAGTTGCTGATCTATTTTGCAATACCATATAGTTTAAAATGATATACTCTCAGAAAGATTCTACAGAATAAATTCAGTACACTGATTATATGTTCCATACTTTTCCTACATATCACTGTAATATTCTTAAGTCTCAATTTCAACACATTTACCAAAATAGAGTTCAATTCAAGCAGTCTACCAAATCTAATCAACAAAACCAAACTTACATTATGTATATTCTCTGTCATAGAAGAAGTGCTCATATATTCAAATTGTACATAATTTTTCTCAACTTGAAAATTTTGCAAATGTGCTTTTTTGTATTTTCTTATTTAAATACTTGGTTTTAACCTTGTTTGCATATCACAGGCTGAAAGTAAATAGCTTTTATATATATATATATATATATATATATATTTAAGAGAAAGCAAATGAGTAGACTTAACTTTATAAGGGTTGAAGTCAGGGACACCAGCTGCGAATATTTTATCCTTTCCTAAATTGCACTTGTGCCAACAGTGAGTAGAATAAATCCTCTAGGATCTCTCTCATTCTCCCTCTCTTTCTTTCACTTTTACTCGCTCTCTCTCTCTCTCTCTCTCTCTCTCTCTCTCCACTTTCAGATAAATGCCAGTCATTTGGCCAGGGCTCACTCACAGAAGGTACAGCAGGCGCAGATGGTACTAATGCATAAATGTAATCTAGCAAAAGAATGCCAACGCCAACCCAGAAAAGGTTCCAAATAACTGCAGTGCACTTACAGGAAGTCTGTGATTGGCAAGGTTAAAGCTGCAACTGTAAGAGCTTACTATTTGTTCCCAGATCAACATTAGATATTCTTGAACAAACGAGCATATTTAATTTGTTTTATTTGCCACAAATGTATTAATTTAGATGGTATTTAGATAAGTGATATATCTTTAGAAATAATACTAAATGAGGATAATCTAATTCCTGCAACTGTCTGAATGCATTCACAATTCACGTGCATCTGAGTATCTGTAGCCTCTTTCCAGCCATTCTCTATTTCCTTACATCATTTTGTCTTCTTTATAGCTCTTGCTACCTGAAATTATCGTGTGCCTATTAACATACAAAAATATGCCTCCCCTATTTACTCTCATTCATACCACTCTTCAAAGAACTTCACATTTCATAGTTATTTTAAATATTTGTTTTCTGTCTCCTGAGCTAAACTCCACCAGAAGAGAGACTTGACCTATCTCGTTCACTTGTCTCAGTGCAAAGTAGTAAACTGTTGACCGAATGAATATCAAAGAAGAAAGGAGTGAATAAAGGCACTCATGTGTAACGTGTGGTTACACATTAAATAACAGTATTCCGATATCCATTCAAACTTTTTGTAAACTGCTGGTATAATGTTACTTTGACCATAGTTTATCTCTCTTTTTTTTTTTAAGACCAAATCATATCACCATACTGTAAATTTAAAATGCTCACAAAATATCCATTATTTGGTAAATTAACTAAGGCCTTCAATATTCATACTTGGGTAAATTTTAAATATGAGCAAAACATTAATAAAATTAACTGTGTTTAGTAATCACACCTATGCCTTACCCTAGAGTTAAGTGATTTTTTTGTTTTTGTTTTTGCGGTACGCGGGCCTCTCACTGTTGTGGCCTCTCCCGTGGCGGAGCACAGGCTCCAGACGCGCAGGCTCGGCGGCCATGGCTCACGGGCCCAGCCGTTCCGCAGCATGTGGGATCTTCCCGGACCGGGGCACGAGCCCGTGTCCCCTGCATCGGCAGGCGGACTCTCAACCACTGCGCCACCAGGGAAGCCCCTAGAGTTAAGTTTGTTTCATGAAAAGTGCCACCAAGAAGAGAAGAAGGTCTTCAGCCTAGAGGAAGCAGGAAGATTAGTGAAGGAGGCATTCCAGGAGGGTCGCAACAGCAGTACAGAAAGAATTTCTTCGTATAATTAATGGCTCACAACAATTCTTAATAAAAGAGTGGTGCATTTTCCTTGGCAAAAGATATTCCTTCCTAGTTCTTCATTATAAACCTATTTATTTTCTCCTCAAAAATACCCAGCTTGGAATAAAAGTAATCATTGCTGCATTAGTTATAATGCTACCCTTCCCACCATGAAAAATTATTAAATATCCAAACACAGGGATTCCTACACTGACCACAGTAAAATGCTTAGTAAAATGTTTAGTAAAATGTTATGTGAATGTTAGCATATAAACTATGTAACAATATAAAAAACAATAATGATACAATTTTAAAGCAGGGCAGAAATTAGTATTTATATAGTGTGAGTTCATCTATGTTTAAAAAAACAAGTTCAGAAAAATTTGAGGTAATATTGGGTTGGCCAAAAAGTTCCTTTGGGTTTTTTCCACACTATCTTGTGAAAACCCAGATGAACTTTTTGGCCAACCCAATACTTTCTTCAATAGCTTTGGTTTGTGTGATACATATAAGAAGATACTTTTTTCTTCTCTGTTCTGAAACTTTTACAATTTTTGTTTAATAAGTATGTTTGTTTTATAACAAAGAGTTAAAAGAAAACTGTACCGCCTTAGTTATTTACATATTTTATCCCACCGTATTCCACACACACACACACACACACACACACACACACATCCACAAATTAAAGTTAACTTTTTCTAAATTGTAATCTTACCATTGAATCAAATTACCTAAAGAAACTAAATAGCTGTTAATATTGAGTTTTCTCTCAGATATGAACTGTGGCACATGAAAAGTGTGTTATGAAAAAACAGTAAAACAGAATTTCTGTGACAAATAGTATCAGTAAATGACTGTCAATGCTTTTGAATAAGATGAAAGGAGCATGTAGTCTCTTTCCAACTTTGAAAACCAAATCTACCATTTGAGTCATTTGACTTGGAGCAATGTATCTTTTCCACTTTATTTTCCCATTTATAAATTGTGGACAATGTCACAGCTTCACGGAGTCAGTGGGAGGACCATGAACATGCCCAGGAAGTCCAATGCCTCACACATGATGGACACTAATAAGTGCCATGTGTTCCTACCACTATTTCTGTCTAACACACATGAACTGGCAAATAGTCTGGTGTATAGGATTGTTTTAAATAAAACTTCAGAGCAGATATTGGAGCCAAAAAAAAAAAAAAGCCTCCATTAGTCAAGTTCCAAACCAAAGAAATATCTATCTATTCAGTGGTTCTTTCATGAAAGAGACATAGTCATCAGAGTGAGATCTTGTGTGCTTTCAGAGGATTGACCCCAGACATTCTATTTAGAAAACAACGAAATAGTGCTGGCCATTGCTAAGAATGACAGGTTTGTAACATGCTCCTAAAATTAAAATGCATGCCCTCCACCAACGTGGAGAGATTAAAAACTGTATGTCCTTTTTTTTTAAAAAAAAAAAAAAGGCACTGCATTTGTCAATCAAAATAAGCACCCTTTCCTCAAGACTCAGCTTGGCAGCACAAAGTGGGCTGGATTTCAGGGACTGCCCCCATTAGTCCCTCGGTTTCCACATTTATGCAGAACATAATTTACTCAACTAGGAACAGCAGTCCTGAAATTATACATAACCTGTGGTGGCACATCACGGACCACAAATGTAAAAATGAAGTAGTGACAAGGAGTTGGGGGGCACATTGTCTAGGGAGAAATACTGAACACGAAAGGAGAAGCTCAAAGGCCAGCTGGACTGGAAAAAAGGGAACCTAAAACTGGGGGAAATGCCAGAAGGAGCAGCAACTTGGGTGAAAGCTGGGTCAAACACGAATATGAGGAAGCAAAGTAGAAACCAAAGAGCAAGACAGCACATTGACATGTATGCTTAGGTGCCTAAGGTATGTGACATCAAGTGGGAAGAAAGTCTTATTTCTCCTGGCTGCAAAATGTAATGTGATGTGAAGAAAGTTTAAGATGTTTACAATTCAATCAAAGGACAGGAATCTAAGGTGACTTAGAATGAGAATGCTGTGCCCAACTGTGTGTACACTGGCTACTTGTTTTTGGAAGGAGCATTTACTATTTCACGTTCACTGCATTAATATGTAGTGCATTTCTATTGCTGTCTAGCTATTGTAGAGCCATGTTGAAGAGTGACATTTGACTTAATGTACTCTCAGGAGATGACTTAGCTTCCAGTAGGATCTATCTTCTTAAATGATAAATTCCTGTTCGGAGAAATAAGCACCAAAAACTCTGATCCCATTCTAAAGTTGTAAGAAAACAGGATTTATCAGGATTTGACATATGTACAACCTGATTACAGGTCACACATTCTAATATTAAGATGCTATTCATAGTCCTAAATGTAGGGAGTGACCACATCGCCAGTATCACTATGATGCTTCTGTTTAAAGGAGTTCAGTTGTCTTTCTTTCTTTCTTTCTCTTTCTTTCTTTCTTTCTTCTTTCCTTCCTTCCTTCCTTCCTTTTTTTCTTTTTTTCTTTTTTTCTTTCTTTCTTTTTTTGGCTGAGTCCTGCTACATGCGGGATCTTAGTTCCCCAACCAAGGATCGAACCTGTGCCCCCTGCATTGGGAGCATGGAGTCTTAACCACTGGACCGCCAGGGAAGTCCCAGGAGTTCAGTTGTTTCAATCATAGCTCTTAAAAAAGTACTACAGGGCTTCCCTGGTGGCGCAGTGGTTGAGAGTCCGCCTGCCAATGCAGGGGACACGGGTTCGTGCCCTGGTACGGGAAGATCCCATATGCCGCGGAGCGGCTGGGCCCGTGAGCCATGGCCGCTGAGCCTGCGCGTCCGGAGCCTGTGCTCCGCAACGGGAGAGGCCACAACATTGAGAGGCCCGCGTACCGCAAAAAAAAAAAAAAAAAAAAAGTACTACAAATGACCTAGTTATTTAGTTGTAGGTGCATTCTTTTTCACTGGATTTTTAATCAATCTCTATTCAGATACATTTTTAAATGACACAATGCTATTTAACTGCTATTTTCAGATCTTCTGTCATCAAACCTTGGCTATTCTCTTTCAAAACTCTTACCATTCTCTTTCCTAAATCAGCACTGTAATTGGAAGCATTGCATTCAACCCTCCCTATCCACAATTCCGTATCTGTGGGTTCTGCATTGGCAAATTCAACCAACCTCAGATTGAAAATACTCGGAAAAAATTCCAGGAAGTTCCAGAAAGCACATTTACATTGTATTAGGTATAATAAGGAATCTAAAGATGATTTAAAATATGCAGGAAGATGTGTGTAGGCTATATGCAAATACTACTACCATTTTACATAAGGGACTTGAGCATCTGCAGATTTTGGTATCTGCAGGCAGGGTGCGGGTGTGTTCTGGAATCAGTCCTCTGTGGATAACAGATACCAAGGGATAAATGTACTTTAAAATCCTGCTTAGAGGATTCCCACACAAGAAGTTTTCCCCTTAATCACACATCTAAAACCTAAACGAACAGCCAAAATGTTCTCACATTTTTTTAATTCTATCAAAGTTTCTTTTCCTTTTAAGATAATTTATTTCCTCATAAAAGTTCAGGCATAATTGCTGATGGAAGGAAATAGTGAAATATTTCAACAGGATTCAAGTTGGTCTCAGGGATTGGAGAATGATGCAAAAGAAATAAAAATCTCTTATTAAACCTAAAAGATATTGAAGGAGAAAAAAACTAACACATGAAACAATCAGAAAGCAATTAATTTAAAAATTATTGCACAATATTTAAAATAATTCACTTTAAGCTCCGGCCATTTATTACACTCTGGATTATAATGACTTTTGCACTTATAATCATTCCTACCTAGTACTACACAAGAATAAGAACTATTTTTATATTTTCTATTTTTCTATTTCTTGCACAACTCTAGACACAAAGCCAGCAAGTAAGGAATAATTTCACTTTGCACTCATTCAATTACTTGGAGGCATTTCTCATTTTAATCTTTGTTAGAAAGAAGGAAAAATGTATTAGTGATAATTATTTTTGCTTTATTCTTAAGAGATTAATAAATGAATGAGCCCTAATTTTATACAGCTAAAAACACCCATACATTTAATTAATCTTTTAATTCAGTTATAAAGAATGGGAATCACTCACTATAGCCTCAACAGTAGCATTAAGAAAACTAAGTGCCCATTTCAGTTTCTTAATGAGGCAATCACCAGTAATAGGAAAACCTCAAAAGATTCAGATTTGGCTCAAAAATTCCTTGAAAACCAATCTCACATAACCATCTAAAATAGCACAAAACAAGGCAGAAGGGCCTCCCCGGTGGCGCAGTGGTTGAGAGTCCGCCTGCCGATGCAGGGGACACGGGTTCGTGCCCCGGTCTGGGAGGATCCCACATACTGCGGAGTGGCGGGGCCTGTGAGCCATGGTCGCTGAGCCTGCGCGTCTGGAGCCTGTGCTCCACAACGGGAGGGGCCACAACAGTGAGAGGCCCGCGTACCGCAAAAAAAAAAAAAAAAAAAACAAGGCAGAAGAAGAAATTCTCTGGAAGATTATTGGCAATATCCATAAAAGTTTAGGCTAGGGCAGCCAGTTTCTGATTATATGCCTTTGGATGTATGTTTTTTGAAATTCTTACTATAGTATATTTGCAGAAAATTGTCTATCTGCAAGTGACTTTTCTGCCACTCACTTGGGCCACTTTTTTGCAACTCTAATTTGCAACTCATATCTACCCTGACAGAGATACTGCCTGGATTGTGCCATTCTCAAACAACAGATTTCTGTTTCATTATCTAAACCACAAATAAAGAAATCATCAAATGCTGTGTCACTGACAAAGTACAACTTGAGCAATTAAGTGGAGCCAAATATTTGTACTGAACATCAACCATGCTACCTAGCACTGTGCTGGTGTCTTTAAAGCACCCTAATATTTTTGTTTTTGTTTTGTTTGCGGTACGCGGGCCTCTCACTGTTGTGGCCTCTCTCGTGGCGGAGCACAGGCTCTGGACGCGCAGGCTCAGCGGCCATGGCTCATGGGCCCAGCCGCTCCACGGCATATGGGATCTTCCCAGACAGGGGCACGAACCTGTGTCCCCTGCATCGGCAGGCGGACTCTCAACCACTGCGCCACCAGGGAAGCCCTGAAGCACCCTAATATTTTTGAATACTTCATTGCTTTTCAGTGAAAACAAGAAATGATATTTTGACACCTGGTTACTATTTTATTCTAGTTTTTACTAATAAATGACTACCTTATCCATTCCTTTTTTTTTTAGGAATTTGCTATTTCAACTCTTTGCAAAGCTTTCATGAGGTTGATTATAAACATTACTACCGCCCATTTAGACAGAGATGGTCAGAAGGAAAGAACACTGAACGAAATGGCAAGTTCCCTTGCTAAGTCTGAAGGCAGAGTGTCATTCACTTCTGAGTTTGAATCAAGTTAATTAAAACCTGCTAGAGGCTGGGAAAGCCTAACCTCACCAGTAGTGCTACTCACACAAATTACAGAATATTTTACTCCGGAGGATATCTTTGTGAGCTGCAGAACAGCAACGTAAAAGCAGGAAAGAGAAGAGAGCTCTACGATTCAAGCCCATTAAGTGTATCCAAAATGCTTCTGCAGTTTCATGCCAAGCTCTCTATACGCAATTCAGTCCCTATAGAAAAATGTGAATAATGCTGAAAAAGAAGTACATTACCTTAAGTATTGCTACTTTGTTATCCATGGCGGTTAATGTATTGTATTATATATAGGAATCATTACTACTGTTATACTCATTAAAACCACGAAATCACACGACCATTTTAAACTGCTGCAGTAGGAAAAAAAGGTTCAGATTTTTACAGTATTGTATTCTGGCACCACGCCAAAAAAATGATGTACTGTACTACTTAGGAGAAAAAAAACGTGAATATGAGTTCTTGTACTTAAGTGTATATTTCTAATTTGTGTGACAAATAAAAGGTATTTCTTTCAGACTTAAGAATTTTAAAAAAGCCCTACGCTATGTCTGTCACAATATAGAAGCTAGCCATTGGCCTAAGCTGTAGCCTGCACGGTTGTTACACATATATTCCTGAGTTTAGTACAACATGCTTTGTGTTGGCAATTTTAATTTCAATAGTCTATTAATCTTTTAAATACATTAAGCATGTCCACCCCTGCTGCCAGAGTCTCCTGCCCCTTTGATTCTCCTTCCTTCTTAGCCGAGTGTTTTCTCCCTAGGGCTTGAGGTTGCGGTAGAGTGATTCCTGCCAATAGGAAGGTAAAGAAGTTTAGTTAAAATTACAGAGTTGTTTTGTAATTGCCTAGTAACACCACTATTTTCTATTCTTAAACTTGGTAAAATCAAGCATAAGTGCTTTTCAAACAGATCATTGTTGTTTTTTCAAACATTACCCGAATTATTTAACTCATGAATCTGGGCTTAGTTTCAAGTGGCTTTGGTGGAGACAGACTCGTCCACACTAGGGCTACTTCAATGATGAGGTTCCCTCAGCCCTCCGTCACATTTCTCCTACAGAGAATCACCCACGGAAGGTAAAGGTGAGAAGGCAAATAGGTGGAGATTGAGAAGACAACTTAGTATGTTAAGTAATATGTACAAAAGTCCAATCTGAAAATTCCTTTTTTAGGAATATACCCCAAAGTTTCTTTATATAGTAGTAGTTAACCTCAAGATGGAATAATCATATTCCTCAAAATTCCCATTACAATTCCAGCTTCCAGATTTTTAAATCAATCATCATCCATCTTACATCATTTCTTTGGAATTAATGCACTGATTTCCCATGTACTGTTATTAATGGCTCAAATATTTGTTAACATTTATCAAGCATTTGCTCATGTATTAACTCATACAATCTTCACAAAAATGAAGCAGGGTATTTATATGACATAAAATAATGCCACAGAGGCAATTTTATGTTTTGTCTTAATAAACCTACCCTCCACCGATTTGAGATCCTCAATACAAGTTGAAACCAACATATTCAGTTTTCATTAGATCCATTTGCATTATGGCCATTCAGATGGGCTTTGTGGTGCTCACTTGGCACTTCTCCAAAAGGTTTAGCCATCATACTTCTGATAGAAGGAGAATGGGTTAAGGAGCCCCATGCAGTCATAAAAGATCTGAATTACACAAACTAGAGCCTAATTTAAATTTATTCTCTCCTAGAGCAGAATATATAAAGTGGTAAAATGTAGAGTGAGGAGGAAACTGAGAAGCAGAGATTGCTAACTTTGGAAATATAATAAGTATATGATAGCAAATATTTATTAAAAACTTTCTGGGTTTCAATTACTGGGCTATGTGCTTTACTATCTCATTTAATCTTCAGTTACACTGTATGGTAAGTGGTATTATAAAATAATTTTCCTTTTTAATATTAAAAAAAGGGGGTTTCCCTGATGGCGAAGTGGTTGAGAGTCCGCCTGCCGATGCAGGGGACACGGGTTCGTGCCCCGGTCTGGAAAGATTCCGCATGCCGCGGAGCGGCTGGGCCTGTGAGCCATGGCCACTGAGCCTGTGCGTCCGAAGCCTGTGCTCCGCAACGGGAGAGGCCACAACAGTGAGAGGCCCGTGTACGGCAAAAGAAAAAAAAAAAGGAAAATGAGTTTTAGAGAGCCTAAGAATGTGCTTAAGGGCACAGAGTAAACAGTACAATCAGGAATGGAACCCAGGTATCATAAGTCAGTTAGGTCATGTGCCCCTGTGAACAGAGTAAGATGAATATTTGTGTGCAAAATGTTTATTGAGGAGTGCTTTCAGAAACAACCCCTATTTCTGTGAAGAGAGTAGGACTGGGCAAAGTGTGAATTTGTTTTGTGTTGCAGTTTCAACAGAGGCCTCAACCAACTCCATGGGGATTTCTGGAGCTTCAAGTTGTCAAGCCCACATTCAGTCAGTCATCGAATGTGGGTTGCCCTATTCTGTTCCCATGGAAACTTCAGAGGAAATACAGCTTTCCTACAGTTATCACGAACTGTCTAAAATTTAAAAAAGAAGAATGACAATAGGTAGTAAGCACAAAACCCTCCCTGTTTTTATTTTTAATTAATTGAAGGCATGTACTTTTTTAGGACGATTAATGCTACCTGAAGATCTATACCAGATAGTTTATGTCCTATCAACTAAAGTCCTATCCTAACACCTTAGGATTTAGATATCATATACAATAAAAAGGGCACAATGCTTTATCTCTTTTCTCAGTAAAGTGAAAATTTATATACTCACATAGATAATATTCCAAATTGCTATGAGCCTCTTCTATATGTAAGATGCCTACTTCTTCTGCCAGAAACAAATGGGAACCAACTATAACAACTGAATTGTAATCCCTACTTCTCAGCCCGATGGGGCTGTCTTAAGACCGCTAAGAACAGCTACCCTAGGGTTAAGCAGTTCTTCCAATTAGAATTGTTCTCCTCTCTCCAAATTTCAGGCTAAGTGGATTATTTGCATTTGTCTTATTTTTCTTAATTTTATTTTAAAAATTTTATTGAAGTATAGTCCATGTATAATATTATATAAGTTACAGGTGTGCACAATACAGTGATTCACAGTTTTTAAAGGTTATACTCCCTTTACAGTTATTATAAAATGTTGGCTATATTCCCCATGTTGTACAATATATCCTTGTACCTTATTTATTTTATATATAGTAGTTTGTACCTCTTAATCCCCTACCATTGCCCCTTCCATCTCCCCACTGTAACCACTAGTTTGTTCTTTATATCTGTGAGTCTGCTTCTTTTTTGTTATGTTAGCTAATTTGCTGTATTTTTTAGATTCCACATATAGGTGATATCATACAGGATTTGTCTTTCTCTGTCTGACTTATTTCACTTAGCATAATACGCCTCCAAGTCCATCCATGTTGCTGCAAAGGGCAAAATTTCATTGTTTTTTTATGGCTGTGTAGTATTCCATTGTATATATATACCACATCTTCTTTATTCATTCATCTGTTGATGGACACTTAGGTTGCTTCCACACCTTGGCAATTGTAAACAATGCTTTTATGAACACAGGGGTGCATGTATCTTTTTTGAATTAGTTTTTTGTTTTTTTCAGATATATACCCATGAGTGGAATTGCTGGGTCACATGGTAGTTCCATTTTCAGTTTTTTGAGAAACATCCATACTGTTCTTCACAGTGGCTGCACTAATTTACATCCCACCAACAGTGTACAAGGGTTTCCTTTTCTCTACATTCTCACCAACATTTGTTATTTGTGTACTTTTTGATGATAGCCATTCTGACAGGTGTGAAGTGATATCTCATTGTGGTTTTGATTTGCATTTCCCTGATGATTAGCGATGTTGAGTATCTTTTCATGTGCCTGTTGGCCATCTGCATTTCCTCTTTGGAAAAATGTCTATTCAGTTCTTCTGCCCATTTTTAAATTGGAATGTCTGGGGTTTTTTTTGATGTTGAGTTGTATGAGTTGCTTATATATGTTGGATATTAACCCCTTATTTGTCATATCATTTGCAAATATTTTCTCCCATTCAGTAGGCTTTTTCATTTTGTCGATGGTTCCCTTTGCTGTGCAAAAACTTTTAAATATAATTAGGCCCATTTGTTTATTTTGTTTTTATTTACTTTGCTTTAGGAGACAGATCCAAAAATATATTGCTATGGTTTATGTCAAAGAGTGTTCTATGTTTTCCTCTAGGAGTTCTATAGTTTCTGGTCTTACATTTAGGTCTTTAATCCATTTTGAGTTTATTTTCTTGCACATGGTGTTAGAGAATCTTCTAATTTCCTTCTTTTACATGTGGCTGTCCACATTTGTCTTATTTTAAACTAGCATATGTAAATAGGGAAGAGAGTGCTCATAAGCAAAATATGAAATTGGAAGAAGAAATAATAATTATGTTGCTCTGCATTGCTACCTCTTCTCATAACCAAATCTGCTCTTGCATATTGGTTCAATTAGGTAAATCTGATTATGTGGGTAGCAAGGTCCTATTTACAACAGGGATTTGTTTGGCATGACCATCATTCATGTTTTAAGTGCTACAGGGACTAAATAGCAAGACAAGCTCAAAATACAAACAACATAAAAATGTTTATTATTTTGCTCCAGCAGAACATTTTCTAACCTACAGCTTCCAATCACCTTTTACTGTGGGCGATGTCAAAAATACTTATTGCACAAGCAGAGATCTGTGTTTCCTTTGCCACCGACAATAAATCTTTAGTGTCTTCTCCTGATACGCATCACTCCACTTGCTCTCAAGAGGCACTGTATGTCTCTTGCTCTCCCCCTCACCTAACAAGGTCACTTTTGAGTGATGATACAACTTATGGCAAATATGTATAGGCACGCACAATAATTACTATCTACTGTTAAGTATCTTGTCAGTCAATATTACAAAACTCTAAAATAAAGTTTGCTTTCCAAACTTAATATAATGTATACATAAACTTAATATCACAAGTATATATGTGAATAAGCCCATCTTAAAACAGATTTCTGTCCTGTCCTCTCTGTTCATTATTGCTATAAAGTTATAATTTATCCAGAAGGTACATATTTGATAAATTAATTTTAGCTTCAGAGAAATCTCCTCTTCATTGAGAGGTAATCTGGGAACTAAAGAAAATAAATTGCTAGTTGATGGCATTCACCTCTAGCTTACAAAACCAAAGCTTTTTCTCAGTTAATGAGAAAAATAGTGGCAAAAATATGTATAGTGGAATTTTATTAATCCTCATTAGTCTTTCTCAACAGGGGTTCTATGAGTGCCTTAAGACCTCTGGAGGCATCCATTGTATATGATAAGCTAACTTCTCACCCAAGCTTCATGCTAGTTGTGTAGCATCCTTGGGAGAATGAGAAAATAATTCCTTAAATTACCTTTCCTGTTCTCTGGTTCAGATAAAAAGCCTCAGCTGAAAAATCCTGTTTAAAAAAAAGATTCAGAGAGGTTATACAATTTGCTTGGGGCCAATGAGTAAATTCAAAAGCTGATAAGTGAACCTGGTCTTTTGACAATAAAGCTGGGGTAAATTACATAATGAATACAAGGCATGTGTTATTCCAAATTTCAGGCATGACATTTTGTTTTCTTGAAGTGTCAAATTAAGATACACAAAAAAATTCAGAAGCATATTTTAGATTAACTCTCCTAAGTAAGATAAACCAAAACAGATGCCTATGAGTTTTAAGCAAAACAAAGATAATACAAGTTTTAAAAAGAAAGTCACAGTCTTCAATCTCTGTAACAAAGGAATTTCTAAACCCATTCAAATAAATATGTAATAATATTATGATGACTTAAAATCATGATGGAGGTCCTTTCCATTTCAGTAATTGAGTGAATCCCCTGTGTCTCCCTTAAACTTAAATGCAAAAACGAAAGGAAGGAGAGAGGGAGAGAGGGAGGGAGGAAGGAAGGAAGAGAGGAAATTGTCCTTGGAAGTAACTCATATCTTTAAATTTAAAAATGTTTTTAATAAAGGCATTATAATACCTTCTGTATATAATTTATACCCTTTGGATTTGGTCATCCCTTTCTTTGAGTCAGCACTATTATCCTTTTCTCTGATTTCTATTCTAGCTCTCTGGTATTTTTAGCAGGATGAATAGAGACTCTAAATCTGTTGGCCATGCTTTATGTTCAGAAGATATTATCCCTTAATAAATGTCTGGCTAGTATTTAAAAACTAAGGAGATGAATCCTTTCCATATGAGTGACAGAATGAAAATGTTTCAATTTAGATATAAAATATTTTTGAATATCATGAGAAAAAAGGAAAGACAGAGGACACAGGTATCCAGAAACAGGATGAGAACACAGGAGCTAAGAAGGGTTTGGTATATTATCACATGACACTTACATGTCTGAGATGACTAAGAGCTGCCTGTGAAATAGAGGATGACAGGTAGTAATTATTCTAATGCAATACATTGTACACTAAACAAGGATGGCTGGGATAAAGTGTCAAATGCAGGTCATTAATGATGACAAGGGCTGGATTCAGCTGCAGCAGCTGTCACCATCCCAGGTGGGTGACCATACTGCCATAATCCCTATCTCTAAGGAGGTTCTTCCTGGGAAAGCACAAGCCAATACTGCAGGTTAAAATATATAAATAATATACACACAAAAACATGCACATAAACTCTCAGTGCCCTCAATGCCCCAAGAATTTACTTCTTGGTAGATTATATCTTTACAAGTCACCAACTCCAGTGTAATGTAAATGAAAACTTTGGTATCATCAAACTGAGTTTAAACTTTACTGCTTGCCAGCTGTTTAACCTTTTTTAACATCCTATGTGCATAATGGAGAATTTACTTTTTATGAGGACTATAGTGAAAAATGAATGCAACATAGCTGATACATTGAAGGTACGGGATAAGTTTTGGTTATTTCCTAAGCCACTGAACAAGTTGGTCGAATCTAAATGCTTTCTGTTAGTGAATGTGTATCATTCCTACAAAGATTTGCTGAAAATACATCAATTTACAAATAGTATAATTTATGAATTATGGTCCGATATTTAAAAAATAAGGCACATAACTGATGACTATATTCAAAATTTTAGGATTAGGAAAGGACTAGAACAGCTATCATATCACCGCTGTCCTCTTTGAATATGCATGATTCCAACTAAGTCTATAAAACTACTAGAAAACTTCTACTCTTAAAAAAATTACTCAATATTCATTATTTTATTCAGTACCTGTTCACATTCTTCTAAACTAAACAGTCATCCTAAGACTCTGTTGGATCATCAATCTTAGTAACAGCTGTAGAAAATAGCCAAAAATTCCTGTATCATATCTTTACTTATACTCTTTCCCTAGTCTATTTAAGACTTAAGTAGTTACTATTTGAACCATTCCTTTCAAAACATCCAATATCATCATTCACATTATTCTTTAACACTTTATTTCCAGATACAATGGTTCACAAGAGCCCACAGACCCTCATCTCTCAGTTATTCCCTGTCGACTTGTGAAAATCCTACTACCTTAGGAGAAAAAGAAAACTACATCTCCAGTAGCTACAGGTCTACATCTCTTGAGAGAATTAAGCTGATGAAAATAGCTGGAGCAAGTTAATAGCTTCAGAATTTTACAAACTAAAGCTAATATTTCTTCTTCTCCCTTTTCCCTCATTCCCTCTGCTGACCCACCCTCCATCGTAGATTATTCCAACAGTCCTTCAGTTTCTGTATATTTCATATTATCAAAAATGGCAAAGAATTGGAAAATAAGAATATATGCCAATGAGAGGTTGGGATGCTAATTCTAATTTTAAAATTAGATGTTAATTTTGATCCACAAGAAAAAATACCCAGTACTAAAGTAGGAGAAAACTGATCCTCAGTCTCTTAAACACAGTTTCAATTATCTAAGGAGCCTCTCCAGTCTTCATGTCCAGGTGTGATTTTTTTTTTCCCCAAAACCCAATATTTCTTACTTTCTCCTGAGCATTTCCAACTTTTTCTTCAAGCTCAATTCCAGGGCACCATCCCCAGGTGCTCTCTCTTCTACTTATTCTCCCTGCCACACATCTAGCTCCCCTTAGTAATCAAGTCCGGTTAGAGGCCCTTTTTCAACTATTTCCCATTCCGATGGAAACTCATTGTTCCTTGCCCTGGTTGGTGCCCTCACTCAGTGGTTTCTGCATTAGCTCAGCCTTCTGTTCTTTCCTTCAATCTATCCGTGTATACTGCCTGTCATGAAGCTAATACTCTTTAAAAAAATGTTTTCATGAGGTCCTAATACAGGACTAGAAAACAAAATTCAATAAAATGATTTGTCTGGTGGGGCAAAAGCCTAAAAGCTTGAGAAACAGTACAGTGAAATATTTGCTGGATATTGATTGCTAAATGTGAGTCTATATACTAGATCCCTCAGAAATGGATATGATGTAGATTTATTCCCCATTATGTTCCCACTTGTAGCTTGGAAGTGATTAAAACAAATAGTTGAGCCACTGTCCTGGAACAAATGTGAACTTTTCTGCCTTCTCTACCTATACAAATCCTTCAAGGTTAATTCAAATCTTTCTTCCTCTGTAAACTGTCATCTTACCTCCTTGTCTGAAGTGCTCTTCCCTGATAACTCAAAGAGCAATTAATGTCTAGACTGTTCATTTGGAAATTAATTAGGCAACACATTTGCTACATCTCTTGTTACTGCCTTGAGCTGATACTTAAATATTTCATTATTTTATTTTCTATATATGTATTCTTGGTCCTTTGAATAGATTAAAAATTTATTGAAGACTATGTACTAACTATTTTGGGGTCTCAAAGACTGCTTAAAAATACAGGGTTCTCAAGAAAAAAATATTAATTTTATTTTTATGCCTCACCTCATTTTTTCAAACTACCATTTGTTTGAAGTAGAATTATAATTGTGGATATATATATATGTACATATGCAATTATATATATTTATACCATTCTTTGCTGTATTCATATATAGTATACATTATCTGTAATACCTTTGTGTATGCATTACTAAGAATTAACATAAAGCAAAAATATTCATTCTTCAAATACGGTATTTATCAAAAGCAGCACTACCTTAGATTTCAAGGCCTTACAATGGTAGGGAATTGGATTAGAAATTAGAATCCATCCAGATTGTACAATTGGCTTTACTTTTTCTTTTTAACTGAAATTTGCTTGCTTTGCTTTGAATTATAATGTTTGAAGCTTTACTTTATCTTCTGCCCCAAATAGATCATAAATTTCTAGAAGGTTAGGGACTATCTAGTCATCATTAAATTTTTAAAAATGTTTCTCTTAATTCAGATAAAAAGAGACTATTGACAAGATTATATTTCATTTTCCTTTCAGTCTAATTTTACTAAAAAACATTTCAACCAAAAATTCAGAAAAGACAAAAGTCAGAAATGTGTTTAAATGCATGTTTTCCAACACACCAAAAAGAAAAATTCTAGCATTAATAATTTTTAAATTCAAAGAGATATTCACCTGCAATCTTATAGGCCATATATTACAATTTCATTAATGCCATTCATTATTCCAGTGTTTTCCCCATTTCTTATTCCTAAAAAGATTTCAAAAACAAATCAGTAAATGTTTGTAAAGAATTAGAAGAACTGTTTACTAAAAATATAGTAACTTAAGCTTTGAAACATAGTTTATATGGATATTATTCTTATGCCTTCAGTTACATAAATTTGTCTTATCATTACTATTAATTTTGATATTAGTATTTTTATATGAGAGGGAGTACAGAGAATGATACCTTGGAAATAAGGGAAATATTATTTCTTGCAATTTGGTAAAAAGGTATTTTCTTGGCAAAATAACAACAGCAACAGTAATAATGACAATGTCAGCATGTCATGACAATGAAAGTCTTTCAAGATGCCTGATCAAAGCAGCTTTATGATGAGGAAACCCTGGCCTCCCCGTGTGAAGTGAAAGGAACATAAGGACCGCTTACACTGTGGGCCATCAACCTACAGAAGTTCAACCTTCAGTTCCCTCTACTTACACGCTAGTGATTTGTCTTAAAAGTAATGGCTGGAAGCCTGTTTGCTTCAATTTTCACTAATGTACCTGAGAAGACACTTTAAAAACCATTTTCAGTGGGCTTTTTTGGGATGATTTGGGGCACGCTATTTGCAGCTAGATCAAGGGATAAATTTGACAAGTGGAATCAGTTGCTTCGTAGATCAAAACGAGAGCTTGAGCAAGAGAGAATGATCGAGGAAATAAACAGTAAATTCAATATAAATTTAATTGAAGTCGCAAATGATGATGAAATAGCCTGAAAACTAGATATTAAGAGGGATTCTAAACAATAAATTATTTGACTGTGCCAACAGTATCCTAATCTAAAAATTATGACCTTTCTATAGTGAATATGAGTTTTGATATGAAGCACATTTGGAAAACATAACTTGGAATTGTGCCATAATCTTAGCCTCTGGATGGAACTTTTCTTTTTAGTTTGATTTTATAGATTAGAAATAAAAATCAAATTTTTAAAGTTTTATATTAAGAATAACCTGTCAATATATTTTCTACCACTAATTATATTTTATTCCTTTTTTTAAAAGAAACTATATGTTTTATAATTGTTCCTAAACCTTGGCCCCTGCATAATGTCTGTAGGTGCCCCCAAATAAATCTGCAGATAATTTTCTGACCCCAATATTTACAAAAACGTGAGTAAAATACTTAACATTTATGTTCTGGATATTTTGTATTTAAATAGTCATTAATGATTCCTATGTTATTTAAATAGTTGACTATTAATTCCTATTTCTATGTTTGACTTTGCAATTTAATTTCATTCTTATAACTTTCTCAGTTCAGTGCAAGGGTCTATAAACTACAACTAAAGCACAATTCTGAACTGCGGTACATTATCTGTATAATTGGCAAATTAGTTTTAAGACATAAAGCATAATTAAATAGTGCACTAATTTTCCTATAACCTATTTAAAGTTCAAAGTTAATAACACTCACTCACCACCTCTCTGTGTAATGCTGGCAACTTACTTGTCCTTTCTGATCCTCAGTTTCCTTATCTATAAAATGGAGATAAGGAAAGTGAGTTGTTTTGAGAATTACAGTAACACATGTAAGGTCATTAGTACAGTGCCTGGCACATAGCTGCTGCTTTAGTGATTATGCTGGTTTTTCATTACTGATGATGATATTATCAATGACGACAGTGTACACTGACTTCCATGGAACTATATTTTTAATTTTTAAGTTAAGTATATTCTTCAGGTTTGACTTTCTACACTGGTCATCACAGTTCTGGATCCTGACACTGTCACATGAATGCAGTTATCTAAGGTATATGTTACACTGGGGTCTTTCCTGATTTTTATCTTTTCTAGTTGTAAAAATGAAGTTAAAGATAACTGTGTTTCCATGTCTTGCTAGATTCTTGTATTTCCCAATAACATATTGCTATTTCTATCTACATTGTATTCATAATGAAATATTTCTGATATAGATTTGAAATATTAAAGGTCTAACAATTTATTGTTTAAATAATATTAATACAGAATTTTTCTATTTATAAATAATATCTAAAAATACTTTTATCTAACTAATCAAGAGTAAGATAATTCTAATATAAGAATAAAACTATGGGGCTTCCCTGGTGCAGTGGTTGAGAGTCCGCTGGCCAATGCAGGGGACATAGGTTCAAGCCCTGGTCCGGGAGGATCCCACATGCCGTGGAGCAACTAAGCCCGTGTGCCACAACTATTGAGCCTGTGCTCTAGAGCCCGAGAGCCACAACTACTGAGCCCACATGCCACAACTACTGAAGCCCGCACGCCTAGAGCCCGTGCTCCGCAACAAGAGAAACCACAGCAATGAGAAGCCTGCGTACCACAAGAGTAGCCCCTGCTCACCGCAACTAGAGAAAGCCTGCATGCAGCAGCGAAAATCCAACACAGCCAAAAATAAATAAATAAAAATAAATTTATTTTTAAAAAAGAATAAAACTATATACAATCAAACCATTGTCCTTAGAGGTTTAAGTTAAAAGCATTCAAAGGCTAGAGGTTACCACAAATGTAATTTGTCATCTAGTTAGCTGTAGGGAAAAAGATCACTTAATAAAAGGAGTATATTTAGCTGATTTAAATCAAAGTGATTGATTTTCATTTAACATTTGTCCACTATCGTTAGCCCAAGTTAGAAAATCAATTTCCAAATGACCCACGGGGAGAGCAGTTCCATGTAGCTATATATATTTAATGACAAGAACACATTAGTACTTCAATGCTTATAATAGTATTAAATAAAAGAAACTTTGTGTTTAAATTATTTTGCAGTTGTGACACAAGGCAGCATATCAAACAAGGCAACATATCAAAATGACAATGGAGCTAATCCAAAATCACATATTAATATCTTCTCTTTTCTGAAAGAAGCAGCAAGAAATAGACAAGTCTTATATATAGACAGAAAACTGGCATAAAATTTAATTATGCTACTCTCTTAAATACGTATCCCCTTTACTTTCTTCCATATGCAGTTATTTTCAATTTATTTAAAGCATAATAGTAGTAAAATATCCATTATGGATCTAGAATCATAGTGTTGTTATAGTTATTCAAGCGTATTTCAGAATATTGAGGGATATATGCCATTTTTAATTCTTACAGTAACTTGTAAAATGTTTATATGTATTTATTAATTATTGATGGCCTCATGAAATGTCTAATTACTAAAAAAGTATGAATTAATTTAAACAGATTTGTAAACAATGGACCAAAACATTCAACCTACATAAAATTGTTTCATTCCTCAAAGATTATTATAGCCTACTGTCTGAGAGCCAGTGCACAAGGTCCTGGGGTTATCCTAGTGAGCATGACAGGAAAAGTCCCATCTTCATGGAGCTGCCTTGATTGGAATTACATAAAAAGACAAGAATTCAAAGGTATCTTTGTGATCACTTATTTCTCTAAATACAAATGAGAAAACTGAGGACCAGAGAGATGAGGAAATTTGTGCCAGGTTTCAAGCTAATCAATGACAGTATAGAGATCACACATCTGACTCTTAATGTAGTGATCTTTCTAATATGCCACCAAGGGCTTTAGGAACTGCTGTAATTCTGCCTCCATCCCATAACTTACCTCCTAGAAAACTACTTGCAATTCATGGAACATACAAACTATTTCATCCATCTTGTGCCTTTGACCATGCTCTTCCTTTCGGAGCCCAGAATTGAGGTGGCGGTGTAAGTTGCAGTATAAGAAGGCATTACATTACATAACTTCTGAGGTCCTTTATGATGCAGAAGTTCCTTATTCCACACAGCTCATGAATTTTCTGTGGAATTTACTGCCACTTCTAAATATTATCTTTTATTCATAGATGCATACGAAGTTAAATTATTTTTAAAAGTATGTATATATATATAAATAATAGGGTAATATGCATGCATTCTGAATACAGTTGTCCCTCTGCCCTCAGTATCCACAGGGGATCGGTTCCAAGATCCATGAGGACACCACAATCCACTGATGTTCAAGTCCTTTATATGAAATGGCAAAGCAGTTGGTCCTCCCTACCCACGATTTCTATATCTGCAGATTCAACCAGCTGTGGAATGAATTTCAACTGTACATGCTAAAACAATTTATGGATACAGACATAGATAAAAATTGATCATTTGGGCCCCAAGAGAATCAGATTCAAAGCTGGAAATTTAGAAAGCACTTCTCTACTTGTATAAAAGCCCTAATGCACTCAGTTACTGACTGAACAGGGAGAAGAATAAAGTGCCGCACTGGACAATGATGACATGGCACGATGGGGCACTCACTGGACTGGAAATAAATAAAACCTGGGTTTGAATCTAGGCTCTGTTATTTTTCAGCAGTGTAACCTTGGCAAATGCACTAAATTTCTCTGAGTCTCGTATTCTTCACCTATAAAATGGGAATAAAATGACACCTAACTCTTAGCACTAAGAGTTGACCACACCTAACTGAACATACCTAAGACATAGTAGGTGCTCAATGACTGTTAGCTGGATTTGAGTCCTAAGTCTTTCCCATGAGGAGAAAGTGTCCCCTCTTTCCTGAAATTATGAGTGCTCTCAACAAGCACAATGCCGTGCTTTCACCCCATCAGACACATAAACAACCCTGACACATGCATGCACATGTGAATAAATACATGCATTCACGTACCTCTGTATTGCCAGTCTGAGCTTCAGTTACCTATCTAAATGTTCCTAAGAAGCAAGGAAGATCCTTAGGCCCCTGACAAATCAGGAAAAAAACATGAAGCCATGAATCTCTATTTTTTTTAGCTAATAAACCTAAGTTGGTGTTCAAAAAAAATGGGATTTCTAATAGCAAAATGTGTTATTTTATCCAAGAAACCACTTAACCACTTGACAATCCATCAGGCTTACTATATCATCATTTTCATATGATTCTTTTTGCAACTCATGATAAAGACTAGATATAAATATAAAAGCATTGATACCAGGTAAAATTGTACAGAAAAACACATATTATCTCCATTCCTATCCCAAATTTCATTTGGTCATGTTACTACCCAGCTCCAAAACTTTACTGGTTCTCCATTGCCTATAAATGAAAATTTAAACTCTTGATACATGCAGATTTTTGCATTGTCTCTCCAATAATTCCAGTGTGCAAAAATAAATAGGTGGATAAAGAAATGCTATTTCATTTTCATGTTTTATCTTATTTATATTTAAAGCTAATCATAAAAGGAAGAAAGCACTGCTGTAAAGAGTAAACATAGTCGCGGAGGTGGCAAGAAGAAGCCCCTGAAGCAGCCCAAGAAGCAAGCCAAGGAGATGGACGAGATAAGGCATTCAAGCAGAAACAGAAGGAGGAGCAAAAGAAACTCGAGCTGTTCCTTGTGCCTGAGGCAATGATAATCCTTAGTTCCATTCCTGTTTAAACATCTGGATTAAACATCTGGATTCCCTGCCATAACATCTGTTGCCACCTATAGCTAGAATGAAGTGTTGTCTTGGAACCTATTGTACATTTAAGAATAAACTTTTGTAAAAAAAAAAAAAAAAGAGTAAACATAATATATCTCAAAACCAAATTTGTGATTTTAAATTTGTAGACAATAATATTTAAGTCACTGGCTATAACTTGCTACTGAAATTTAGTTCACAGTCATCAGAAGTAAGATATACTTGTAAAAATTAATTTAGTGTGTTGTATATTTTCATTACAGATATTTTCATTTTGCCCAAATACATGGAGAATTTGAAATATAATTCCGAAATCATAATTCTGAAGCTTTAAGCCTTATCTGCTTTTGGAAGATTTCCCCTGGAAGAACTGCAAGCCATTTTTTCATAGCCTCCCTAGCCAAAATACTCACAATACAGTTAGTTGTAGTTTCACACTGAAAAGTATCACGGAATAATAACATAGATTTAATAGTAAAGGGAGATAAACCTGACAAACATGAGTGGAATAGCCACAGTGGGGAGAAAATAAGAATTTTAAGGAAAGGCTGCTTAGTCATTTCAAGGTTCAATCTGTTTAATTCCCAATGATTAGGTTTGCAACAGTGGAATATGGAACCATACAAACATACAATTTGTAGTTTATTACTTAAATAAACATTTAATTCTCCTATTGCCTGCAAGTTTTTCAGAAGAATAATGTCTTCCCCATTCTTTTTTTTTTTTTTTTTTTTTTTTTTGTGGTACGCGGGCCTCTCACTGTTGTGGCCTCTCCCATTGCGGAGCACAGGCTCTGGACATGCAGGCTCAGCGACCATGGCTCACGGGCCCAGCCGCTCCCCAGCATGTGGGATCTTCCTGGACCGGGGCACGAACCCATGTCCCCTGCATCGCCAGGCGGATTCTCAACCACTGAGCCACCAGGGAAGCCCTCTTCCCCATTCTTCATTCCTTTTTCCTTTTTTATTTGCTTCTTTTCCCCTTTCTGCTCCTAATCTTCCCTTCTTCTATTTCATAATCTGACATTTCCTCTTCAGTGAAGTATTTTGTATGCTGGTAAACATGAAAGTAACATTATTCACATTTACGGCTGTTGCTATGCCTAGGAATTTTATTTGGATTTATTGTTACTTGTCTATAATTCCTAACTGCCCTATAGTAACTGTCAAAAGGTGAAGGCCTGAATATTAACCCAGGGAAATCTTTGAAAGATGTAAATGAAAATATTTATGTAAGATACACACACACACACACACACACACACACACACACACACACACACACACACACTCCTCTCTCTCTCCTAAACCTCTCATCTTATAAAAGAGCATCTGATGCCAAAGCATGAACAGTGTATTAAGGGCTTAACTTCAGTATTAATAACTCAGATTTAAAACTCATGGCAATTAATTAAGATTAATGACAGAAGTCAGCCCCTTTTCCCCAATGTAACACTTCCTCCCATCTCTTCAATTCCCCACTCCACTGACCCTTCCATGCTTATTTCAGCATGAAAACCTGAGGTCCTGAAACTTTGATCCTGTTATCTGCTGCCTATTGTATCTGAGATTAACGAAGTAGACATTAGCAAATTTACACACAACAACTCAGCTGCCCTACTTTAAGCAGTTAATGGAAAAGAAACTAATCTAGTTAAGAGCATAGGACTAGTTCATAAATCTGGATTCAGAGGACAAATAAAGCCATCACACTTCTTCTGGAGAGTAGGGACTGAGTTCAGTCACCAGCCTTCTTGTCACTGTTGAGAAGCCAGTGTTTCTATAAACTGGACTAATGAGACGCTCAGAGCTGGCATAAGCCACATGTAGGCCTGGACAGAAGATGATAATGCGAGAGACTGACATTGCAATGTACGGTTTCACCTGGATAAATATATATCTTACAAGAATTTCAATCACTGAAAACTTCTCTTGGACCAAATATGAAACAAAGATTAAATCTGTTTTTAAAAAAATGAGAAAAAGGCAACTGCAAGCAAGAAAATAATAACATATACTGATAAAGAGAATTAATAAAAATTATAAGCCTTCATCTATTCAGAATTCAACCTAAGAGAAAATAATTGTGTCATGCTCTTATAACTCAGAAAATGTTCAATAGATTTAATTATAAATTAAAAATTAATCATCATCCCAAAGTGATAAATCTTAGCTCCACAGAAATTGCATTTTTATGTATCAGCATCCTCAGCCATATCTTTATAAGAGATAATTTAAGTTTGTCTAATTTAAGAATTGCTCTGATGTCTTAGCTTAGTTTCAGGGTGGAGTCATGAAGATAAAATTATAAGTCCTGATAACAAAAAACATTTATGTTCTACAAAGTCAAAATGATGTATCGCTTAAGAATCGGTAGAGTTTACATATAAATTCATTCATAGCTCATTTTTACTTTTAATCAATTATAATAAAACTAAAAGGGACATTAGTACACACAATTCTGTTCACTGAATCAACATCTTGTGCACATTATAGGGAAATATTGAGAATTTTTGGCATAGGACATCATACCCAGATTTAGAAGGTTAAGGTCTTAACTCTGCTCACTGCATTGTGGAAACCATGGGGTCTGCAGGCCTCAGCTTAGATGCATGAGGTGAAGGGTAGTTAGAATAACTGGCAGTAAAGTTAAAATGTGAAAGCCATACATAAGGAATACAGTAATCCAGTTAAACACAGAGAATATGGTGACAATAAGACATCCAAGATGAAAATTCATATAAGCTTTCAAAGACATGCAAGTAGAATGGAGAAGGGAGGATAGAATTGTCTAAAAATGGTGTGTATAGTGATGATAGCAAAGCAGTGAAACTCTATATGGTCTCTAGAGCAAGTAGGATGAGAGAAAACATAAGGTCAAGGGTTAAACTGTAGGAATCAACTGATGTTAGGAGATAGAAGAAAGGAGAGAAATGAAAGTGTTAAAGATAATTGGAGAGTAATTGCTCTTTATTCTCAACCTCTTATCTGTATGCTATGTATATAAATGTGCTATTTTAATTTTTTATTGAAGTATGTTTTACAGATTTACTGACTCTGTCAGTTAAGATAGGATATGATATAATATGATATGTGTGTGATTGCAAACCAAAATGTTCTTGATACTGGACAGGATTATGAAAAAATATTCAATATATAATATGTATTATTTTCAGTACACTAACCTGCTTTTGAAGAAGAATCATGGGACTCTAAAGTTTAGGAAATTAGAACCATCTTTTTTTCACATATTTTCTAAGTGAAAAGAGCTCTCTAGAGTGAGTGATATGAGGTATAATCAGTGAATAAAATTATTTTGAAATGGGAGTTTGTCAAGCTATCCCAATTTCATTAACTGAAAAAAAAAGCATTAGGAGAAAAAAAAAGAAATTTCTTATAACCCTTTGAAATAAAAAAACAGTTAATTTTTAATCCAAAGTCAGATAAATAAAATGGTAAACAAGTGAATGTCCACTGCACTCAAACATAATTTGTTGCAAAGTTTGAACAGTAAATCATTTTTATTTTATACCTCAAAGTTTACAACAGTTTCAAATTTCTCAAATGTTAGAGGCTGTGATTTGATTTAGAGCAGAATTAGTGGAGAATATATGTTTATGTGAAGCAATTTTAAAGATGATTTACTTAGATTTTAAGTGTATATTATAAAAATTATAGTATTTTATTTGGAAAAAGAAAAGGAAATGAAAGCTATTTAGCCAAAATGTCATTTATTTCTCCTTAAAAGTATATATTTATGTAATGTATTAATATAAATTCATTTTTAAAAGGGGGCAATAAAAGCTTTCTACTCAGGTCAATTTTCTTAACTGCATTATGCAGGTTGCCTTAAACTAAACTTATAAATGGGGGTCTGGTAGACATAAAGACACCATCATTATTCACTCTGTTAAAGTAATAAACTGCAATAAACTGTCTACAAAATAATGTACTTTTTCCCCTCCTTTGAGCTTTAAATTTAAAACTGAATATTTAACATATACAAAATAATATAGATTTTTGTAAATTATTAGAAATTTTAAAATGATTTATTTAAATAAATACAAATCTAATCTTCTGTAATTAAAATTACATAAAGGCTACACAAAAAGTACTCAGTCACAGGAAAAGAAAGGTTAAAAATTCTATCTTGGGCTTCCCTGGTGGCGCAGTGGTTGAGAGTCCACCTGCCAATGCAGGGGACGCAGGTTCGTGCCCCGGTCCGGGAAGATCCCACATGCCGTGGAGCGGCTGGGCCCTTGAGCCATTGGCCGCTGAGCCTGCGTGTCTGGAGCCTGTGCTCCGTGACGGGAGAGGCCACAACAGTGAGAGGCCTGCTTACCGCAAAAAAAAAAAAAATTCTATCTTTGCTGACATTTCTGCTCCCAACTGGATGATTTAATTGATGTCCTCAAGGTGCTCAACATCAAAGCTGTATATTGACCCTAAGAAAATAATATACTTAGCCCTGGACAACCAATGCTAATTCTTGATATTTTCAAAGTATTCTTTTAGTGTGTTCACTGTTGACAAAAAAGGTTTATTTCTAAACTCAGTGCATTAATTTGAGGATATTTAAACTAATTTAATAATTTTTCTCTCGATTATCAAAGCATTGTTGATCAATATCAACCAAGAAATATCTCTACCTAAACTTATAAGTTAATACATAACATGTATATGATGCCACTAAATACAAGTTATTTTGGATCAGAGGGGTAAAAAGCCAATTAAATATCTAAGTTCTATTTATACTTTCTCTGAAAAAAATAAAGCTTTTTTGGTAATTTAAATGATTAAAATTTGCATATTCTGTATTTCACTTTAGGGAACCAAACTGAGTCAACACTTTTGCCAGCTTATATGCATAATTAAGAGATGATTTTGGTTAAATTATGAAATGGCATCAAAAAGCACTCTATTTCACGAATTTGTTATTTTCCACCGCAACAGACATTAGTTGATGACATACACACTGAGAAAATATGTTCTATAGGAATATATATACACATATATTTATATTAAACATTTTACACACACATACAAATATACACACATATACACACACTCATAAATGAGACAGTGGAATTGTAACAATGGCGTGTTCATGACGTGAGTTATTCTAGTAAAAATTTGCCTTTCAAATATGTATAAACTAAAGTTAATTCCTTCTACTAATTTAAACGGGATAGTTAAGGTATTTTAAGGATGCCCTGAAATATAATGACAAGAGATAATAAGAATGAAAGATACTGGTAGTAACATAAGGGATAGAAAAGTCTAGTGGTACTTTTTCCCAGCGATGTTGCAACATAATTGGCCTAAAGAACCATACAAAATTTCAGAACTTATAGAAATAAAATGTAAGCAATCCCTTTACAATTTTTTAAATTTTTGATATTTTTCTCTCATTTAAGTATAAAAAAGGAAAAGTATGAAAGCACTGTGGCATTTTGTGTTCAATAGAACGGAGTCAATAAGGCTAAAATAAAGGGATATCTTACAGCGCCTAAAATCTATTACAAAGTTTGGCTATAGGACACAAAATATTTTCATAGAATCGAAAAACTAAGTTTAAGAATTCAGTCATTATTGATACGATGTATAAAATAGACAACTACGGGGCTTCCCTGGTGGCGCAGTGGTTAAGAGTGCGCCTGCCGATGCAGGGGACAAGGGTTCGTGCCCTGGTCCGGGAAGATCGCACATGCCGCAGAGCGGCTGGGCCCGTGAGCTATGGCCGCTGAACCTGCGCGCCCTGCAACAGGAGAGGCCACAACAGTGAGAGGCCCGCGTACCGCAAAAAAAAAAAAAAAAGACAACTATGAGAACCTACTGGGAACTCTACTCAATGCTCTGTGTTGCCTAAATGGGAGGGAAATCCAAAAAAGAAGGGATATATGTATACGCATAGCTGATTCACTTTGCTGTACAGCAGAAACTAACACAACATTGTAAAGCAATTATACTCGAATAAAAATTAAAAAAAAAAAGAATGCAGTCATTAGCATCATAATTCCAAGCACTGAAAACATCTGACATATCAAATCATCTGAGTGAAGGTTTCAAACTGCTCAGAAACACACACAACTGGTTTACGTTTTGCAAATGTGATGGGGAACTTAAAGGCAGTGTGGCACAAAATCTCTGCCTTCCAGATGCTTCTTCAATCTGAAGATGAAGTGGTTTGATAGCACAGAGCACTGGGTGATTTGTAAGCATGACAGAGTTCAGAGTGATCCTTGGGAGGGTAAGAATCCTTGAGGAAGCCGCCATTGAAGAGGGTGAGGTCATTTGTTTTGAGCATGAGAATTCAGAAGCAGGACTGACAGAGGAGTGAACATAAATCTAGAACTGGAAATGTAAGCCAGAGGTCCAGCCTGAATCATCTGCCACTGCGGTTATCAGGCTTCTGTGGTGCCTTTTAAATGAACCTGTGCTACCTATGGTCTCAGGTTGGGTTTTTGTGAGTTTTTTTTTTTTTTTCTGTAGATTGTTTAAAAATCAGAGGACTGGCATTGAGGTCTGTTATAATGAACATTTTTCTTTATAAAAGTACCATCAATCATTTAAAAAAATGAAAATATCTGCACAATTAACATAAGTCCTCTCCACATAATAAATTTAGGTTAATTGGAAACTCACTACGCATTTATGTTGCTTATTTCACCACTGACTGATGAAAACTTTGCCACATGCCCACGTTTCTCCCCAGGCCATGGCTCCCCAGCTGCACCCACTCCAAAGGCTACCTTCAAGTCAGCACCTTTCCTTTATCTCAGTGGTGGCACAGCTATTTCCTCAGGTGAGGCAGCCTAAATATTATTAATGATAAAAGTTTACATTACCATGGAATCTTTATTACCTTACCATACCCTGGAGCTTTACTTGCCAGACTAATATTTTAACCAAATCTGCTATGCCATAGATGTGTGTGTGCACAATTATGAGTTTTTGCAATATTCCCAGCAAAAATTATACAAATCCTTAAATTTTTTTCCAGCTGGATCTAGGTGGTAGAGGGGGAACTTCCTCAAAAGAGAAAAATGCTTCTGTTAACGTGTGATTCTTACTTTTGAGTTTTAATATCCAACTATCAGTATGAAACCTTTATAAATGGGGAAAAAGTCAATGCAATTTTCTAAATTCTGTCTTACTAAAAAATGAAATACATTGGAAAAAATCTAATTCTATTTCATCTCCATGTAATAAAAAGCCCTAAGTTTAAAAACAGACATAGTGGGCGTACTTCACAGATGTTACTATCACTAGGATTCTTTTATTGCCGTATTTAAATTTGTCTGCTTACTGGTGAACGAGGGACTGCGGTCTGAAGGTTAACATAACCTCGATTACAGACAAGAAGCTCCTTGGAGATTTAATTGGTTTGTGGAACAACTCCCAAACTAGTGCTGCGCTTTCTTCTTTCTTCGCTTTGCTGCTTCTCTGGCTCTCTCTTTTCAGATAAAAAAGGAGAACGCATGGTAATGCATCATTTATAAATTACCTTGTTATTGCAAAAACAAAACACCGCTTTGAAAACGAAACAAAACTCCTGCTGCGGACTCCAGCATGTTTGATGGAGGCCCTTCAAAAGAGTCCACGGCTTAATGGAGGTTACGTGGAGACTTCGATCTGTACGTGCTGTCCCCCGTCACTCCCTGGAAACTTGGCGGCAGATGTTGCAGCGTTAAGTTGTCTCTGAAGTGGCTTTCTGTCCTCGTTTCCCCGCCGCCACGGAGTCAAACTGCATTAGATCTCTTTATTTGTGCCTAAGGCAAGTTAGGGAGCGCAGCTGTGTCCACCCCCGCTCCTACCTTTGGTGTTTCAAGCCTCCAGGCAGCGAGCGTGAGACCAAAACGTTCCTGCCGCTCTCAACTACCTCCGCTGACAATCCGGCCGCTCGCTGCGGGCCGGGGCGGCCGCTGCCGCCGCTGCAAACAGATGTCGGTGACAACCTGCTCGCTCACACCTGGAAGCGCGCGGCGCGCTGCAACATTCATGACTGCGAGGAATTGCAGCCACAATCAAAGCCCAGGCCCGGCTGCCGGACCCCGCCACCTCGGCAGGGGCTGGCGGCGTCCATAGGTAGCGGGAGTGAGGGGCAGAGCGAAAGATCTCTCGCGCCACTTGGATTCTTGATGCCTGAACTTCAATTACTTGATCAAGGACTTCAATTCAGCGGTGAATCTTGCAAATGAGCCCGGTGCGGCCTCTGAGCCATAAAAGGAGAGTATTTGGCTTGAAATTCAGCGTGACGGGACTTGCACAGTAAGTGTGCGTAACTCCCGGTTTAGTCCTACGGACGCTGATTTGTTTATTAAACTAAACTCTCAAGAGGCAGAATCTGCAGTAAACAATTTATAAATAAATGACAAGATTGGTTTCCAAGGTAGAAAACACGCCGTTGACTAGGCAGAGATTGTGTTATTTTGGAACCATCAGCCACAACCTGAAAACAATTGTGTTTTACTGTCTTTCCAGCAGTGTAGTTTGTTGTGTCTTTTTTTTTTTTCAAGAAAAGCGTGACTGTATCTTTAAAATTCAGAAATGAGAAAGCATTCTCATTTGTTTCTTGATATATGAAGCAAACTGCATCCATGTCTAATGATATGAAAATGTTTCCAAAAGTCCTCCTAATCTCTACAATGTACAAATTGCTTTAAACACACACACACACACACACACCACACCCCTCCTATACCATACACACATTTCATAAGAAGCATAATCAAAAGTAAACATACACAAGCCTTTACAAGCACAGGAAAATAACAAAATTATTTGCAAAATTTATTCACCAATTGATATGTTGATAAGAAAGTTTCTCTTAAAAAGAACTGGACTTGAATAGCTAATAACATTTGTTCCAATGAACTATTTGATATGCAGAGACAAACCTTTTTAGTGGAATCAATATCAATACATATATATACCTACATATACCGTATATATAGTACACATACCGTATATATAGTATTTATGAAATCTTTCATGAGTAGTCTGAGTAATTTGAGATCAATATTTTAACTTAGTTTAATCAAGTACTGATTGGTTTCAGGGGAGTAACTTTGAAGACAGAATTTTACCCTTCCTCATGTTGATGGAACCTAATCATAGGTAAGTCTAGTTATCTAAAGCTATCAGAAAAAACTCCAAGACACTTTCTCATTCAACGATTATGCCCTGGCTTGCCCAGAAAATCCAAAGCAAAGAATGGCCAGAAAACGAGAGGACACTGCTACTTGGACATCTTAGTCACCTAAATTTAAATTTTTCTCTACCCCATGTAATCCTATGAGACAAACCATGTCTATATAAACTAAATTGATAAAAACCATAGAGTTCAGGCAGTTTAATTTTTGAGAGCTTAACTAACTAGCCACGGTGACTTCTACCACCAACAGAAGGTAACAGTGAGCCATGGTCTTTTTCTCATGCATAGATAAAACAAATCACCCCAGCTTTATATCATACATCAAAATTAGCTGGGCCAAATATCCTCTAAATCCCTTATTCTCTTTCTGCCTCTGGGTCCTCAATTTCTTACTAGGTAAATAAAGTTTCTCAAATGAAAGCTACTTTAAAGCAAAAAAAGTACTGGGATTTTAAAAATATTATATGTCCTTTTTTTAAAATAAAATTTGTGGGATGCTGGAGTGTCTACTATAATACAGATTATGCCATGCACCATGCAAACATGATTTTATTTAGACAAATAATTAAATATTACTTTTTGGATAATAATATTTGATTATTCCAGTTATTATAAAGTCTTTTAAATAAAATCCACCAAATATTTACTATGAGTAAGTGTCCTATGATTGGTTCAGATTCTTTGGGGCACAAGTACACAGAGTCACATGGGTTGGCCTTACCAATAACAATACTTACTGTGTTCATAAGGAAAAGAATAGAGCAATTGAAATACTTCATTCAGAAGAAGAAGCCAAAAAGAAAATCAGCACAGTGTATAAGAAATGCATAAACTGGTATAAGAAATTAGCAACTGTGTTAAGTGAAAGCATAGTGAAGATAAATGTGTTTGAGAAGAAACAGATTAGATGGATGAATGAAAGGAAGGAAGGGAGGGAGGGAGGGAGGGAAAGCAGGGAGGGAGGGAGGGTGGGAGGTAAGGAGGGAGGGAGGAAGGAAGGAAGGAGTGGGGGAAGGAAAGCATTCTAGAGATCATACAACCGAAACATTATGCTGACTTCCTAAAACATAATGTAAATATATAACAAATGCAGGGACTCTTCAGTTGTACTAATAACATACAGAACAACTAATTCTGCCACAGTATTAGAATGATTCTTGCTGTGTAATTCTATAATTTAGTCTCTGAAAAAATACAGGTTATAGTCATGTATGTATGGGGGATGGGAATTTTACATTGGCATTAATTCCATCAAATAAAGAGGATTTGACAGATGATGTGGAGTTGAAAGAAACTCAGATATTCTTAATAATCTTTGTGAAACATGAAAAATGGGGAGATGAGAAAAAAAAAGGGGATGGCAAAGATCTCTCAGGTTGTCTAAAGGAAAAAAGTTATATGCTGGTAACTATAGAGTTGACATCAAACCCCAGTTTAAAAAAATAATAAATATTATAAAGGATCATAGCAAGAATCAGAAGCAAAAGAGCTAATCATGTCACACTTACCTAATTTCCATGATCAAATAATTTTGGATCACTGGTTTGGTTGGATGGGGGAATACATAAATATACGTTCAGCAAACTATTAAACAAATTAAATTCAGCAAACTATTTAACAAAATTTATTAAATATGCTTGGAGTAAGATGGTAAACTGAGTTTATAGTATTGGTGGGCTCCTAGCTTTACCGTATTCATGCCAATTAACTGTGTAGAGTGTCAACCTAGACAACCAAGGCTCTCATGGAGTACCCCACTGAGGTCTGAACAGTGGCTTGAACTAAGTGACAAAAATTCTGGAAGCAGCAAAGCCATCAAGAATAGGTGCTATGAAAAATGATTAAGTCAGACTGTGTCAGGCACATATAGAATCATATATCTGATGGAAAAGCAAATCAACTGATTGCACTAACAATTGATATTTACTAAGCTTAAAGTCCTGCATTTAAATAAAAACAAATTAAAAAACCATAAATCATGTCTATAGGTGAAGAGTGAAAATATTGGAATTTTAGTTAATAACACAATAAAAGTTTACTATCTTTTGTCTATATTTTTGAAATACAAAATCTTTGAAAACTGAAAGTTTTATGTTAAGTTTGTCACCAAAACCTGACCTGAACTAACTTGAGAGTATTTATGGTCTTTATTTATCCACTTGTAACAATTAATATTTCTGTAGCAGAATGTCTCAGTAATGAGCTGAGGAGATGATGCTTTACATGAAATATGATATATGGACTGTATCAGATTCCTAAAATCTGAAAAATTCTGAATTTTGAAACAATTTAACCCCAAGAGTTAGAATAAAAGGCTTTAGGATTATATAAGACAGAAGTGTGACCAAATTACTAAAAAACAAAGGAAACTTTGGTCAAAATAAAGGAAGCAACATTCTTCAATTATGGAAAAATGAATGATGACTTAACCTGCTGGGGCAACATGTAAAATATTCTAGCACTATAATCTAAGAAGAATGTTAGATTTACTTGGTATCTAAAAAAGTGCTTGGTACACGTTCGACACTAGATAAATATTTGTTGAATGAATGAAAGAATGAGTACAATGCATCATTCAAAAGCACAAATATATCAATTTATCCAAACTCACAGGCTTCTTATCGTCTATTCCCAACCTTCCATTCTGGTTTTAATCCCCAACTTCCAGACTATCTTTTTTTTTTTTTCTTTAAAAAGAACCTTTAATAAATGGTCCTGGGAGATAACCTCATCCACCAGAGGGCAGACAGCAGAAGCAAGAAGAACTACAATCCTGCAGCCTGTGGAACAAAAACCACATTCACAGAAAGATAGACAAGATGAAAAAACAGAGGGCTATGTGCCAGATGAAGGAACAAGATAAAACCCCAGAAAAACAACTAAATGAAATGGAGATAGGCAACCTTCCAGAAAAAGAATTCAGAATAATGATAGTGAAGATGATCCAGGACCTCGGAAAAATAATGGAGGCAAAGATCAAGAAGATGCAAGAAATGTTTAACAAAGATCTGGAAGAATTAAAGAACAAACAAACAGAGATGAACAATACAATAACTGAAATGAAAAATACACTAGAAGGAATCAATAGCAGAATAACTGAGGCAGAAGAACGGGTAAGTGACCTGGAAGACAGAATGGTGGAATTCACTGCTGCAGAACAGAATAAAGAAAAAAGAATGAAAAGAAATGAAGACAGCCTAAGAGCCCTCTGGGACAACATTAAATGCAACAATATTCACATTATAGGGGTCCCAGAAGGAGAAGAGAGAGAGAAAGGACCCGAGAAAATATTTGAACAGATTATAGTCAAAAGCTTCCCTAACATGGGAAAGGAAATAGCCACCCAAGTCCAGGAAGTGCAGAGAGTCCCATACAGGATAAACCCAAGGAGAAATACACCGAGACACATAGTAATCAAATTGGCAAAAATTAAAGACAAAGAAAAATTATTGAAAGCAGCAAGGGAAAAATGACAAATAACATACAAAAGAACTCCCATAAGGTTAACAGCTGATTTCTCAGCAGAAACTCTACAAGCCAGAAGGGAGTGGCATGATATATTTAAAGTGATGAAAGGGAAGAACCTACAACCAAGATTACTCTACCCAGCAAGGATCTCATTCAGATTCGAAGGAGAAATCAAAAGCTTTACAGACAAGCAAAAGCTAAGAGAATTCAGCACCACCAAACCAGCTCTACAACAAATGCTAAAGGAACATCTCTAAGTGGGAAACACAAGAGACAAAAGGACCTACAAAAACAAACTCCAATGTGAATGGATTAAATGCTCCAACCAAAAGGCACAGGCTTGCTGAATGGATCAAAAACAAGACCCACATATATGCTGTCTACAAGAGACCCACTTCAGACCTAGGGACACATACAGACTGAAAGTGAGGGGATGGAAAAAGATATTCCATGCAAATGGAAATCAAAAGAAAGCTGGGGTAGCAATACTCATATCAGATAAAATAGACTTTAAAATAAAGAGTTTTACAAGAGACAAGGAAGGACACTATGTAATGATAAAGGGATCAATCCAAGAAGAAGATATAACAATTATAAATATATATGCACCCAACGTAGGAGCACCTCGATACAGAAGGCAACTGGTAACAGCTCTAAAAGAGGAAATCGACAGTAACACAATAGTAGTGGGGGACTTTAACACCTCACTTACACCAATGGACAGATCATCCAAACAGAAAATTAATAAGGAAACACAGCTTTAAATAGAGACAATACACAATAGACCAGATCGATTTAATTGATATTTATAGGACATTCCATCCAAAAACAGCAGATTACACTTTCTTCTCAAGTGTGCATGGAACATTCTTCAGGATAGATCACATCTTGGGTCACAAATCAAGCCTCAGTAAATTTAAGAAAATTGAAATCATATCAAGAATCTTTTCTGACCACAACACTATGAGATTAGAAATCAATTACAGGGAAAACAAAAACGTAAAAAACACAAACACATGGAAAAATAAATAAATAAAAATAATAAATGGTCCTGGGACAGCTTACTATTAACACACACAAGAAAATAATAAAATTAGTTCCTTGCTTTACCTTATTTACAAACATAAATTCCAGATGGACTAAAGGTAAAATTTTTTAAAACTTTCTGAAGACAATACAAAAGAACATCTTTATGACATCAGAGTAGGGAAAGATTAATTAAATAGGACACAAAGTATAAACCACAACATCAAGATTGATCAAATGGACACCAAAAGACACTTATCACAGAGTACTGTCAAAAATTTCTCTTCCCCTGGACTTTGAAGGTCATATTTGCCCCAGACTATCCACAAACCACTGTTCTTGGCTGCCTCAGAGATTTTATTCATGATGCTTCATCTGTGGAAATACCCATTCCACCTAACTTCACCTGATGAATCCCTACTCATTTGCAAAGATAGAAGGCCTGTATTTTTGAAGAAGCATTCCCAAATTCCTCCAGGAAGAGTTAATCTCTCTTCCTCTATACACTCAAGAGTACTTGACACCTACCTATAAATGGCCCAGAGCACATTCTGGAATAAATTTTATTTTTGTATGTATCTTGTTTCCCAAACAAATTTTAGTTTCTTAAGGGCAAAGGTTATAGTTTGTACCCACTCCCCAGTATCACCTAATGCCATTACT